>NC_135720.1:8498191-8639460 GCF_964656455.1 Halichoerus grypus | reverse complement strand
GAGGAGCTCATGCAGAATTAAGGTGCTGCCACGTGGCTGAAAGGTGAGCTGCTGGCTCCCTGTGTTTCTGTCCTGGACGAACCTAAACAATTATTACATTTGGGAACTTTTCACTTTTCAAATAACAATAATAAGCATGAATTAAAAATCCTAAGTACTTTATGTCACTATGTTGGAAGCCAGCTAAAGTGCCCACTGTGAAAACAAGGAGGAAAATAAGAAAATGTGCCCCAAGGAGAAGGAATTAAAAATCCCACTCTTTTCTAGGCGAAAATGAAATCTAGGAGCTCAAAACCATGATTTCTGAGAAATTAATATATTTGGGAAGGTTTGATTTTCCAGAAAGTGGTGCATCCACCTTGGGCTCTGCATTTGCTCAGCTTCTCTTAAAACCTTGGGTGGACCCTAGCAACATGTCTACAGGATCACATGTTTCTGGTAATATGAGCAAATGTAGGATATTTTGGCTGCTCATGGTCAAGACCGTTGTCTCTCCGTACTTCTTATTCCGCCTTGTCACATTTCCCAATGTCAAGTAGCAGTGGAGAGTCCATGGGTATTTTTGAGATCTGTCCAAAGAAAAGTTGAGTTAGCGATACATGTATACAATAACCCCACAGTCTTTCTCATGTATGGTTAAGTCCTGGCCAGCTGTCCAGATACGGGAATGGCTCCCAGGAATTCTCTGCTTGTGCACCTGCTGACTTACCCAGGTCAGACACAGAGCTACAGGGACACAGGAATTATTACAATGTGAACATGATGTCCAGTGCCTGACCTGGGATGCAGGCGGCAGGTGAAAGAGAAACAAAGTTTGACATGTACAGAATCAGAAGTTACCCCATAGGAAGTTTTGCAACATCAGGCATGGAAATTGTAAGTCAAGGAGTTAGTTCTCACCAATGCCTATTCAAAATTAAAACTTTCCCCTACTGGGAATATATTCCACAATGCAGTGTATGGAATTAGAAATGTGTTGTGCAGCTTTGTTCTTCTTTAATGGGAATCATGCAAAAATAGAATTTATCAGGACTCCTGTGTTTGGAATATAGTAGGACTCCAAAAAGTTGAGTGCACCCATAGCAGCTCCTAAAGGAAGGAAAATTGATAGAGATTTTCTCACGTTTGGTAACGATTCTAAAACTTTACACATCATCAAAAAAAAAAGTTGAAAAGCTAAAGGAAATTTTTCTAAACTATCAATAGTAAAACCATCATGCTCAAGACAAGACTGAAGTAGTTTTTGGTTTTTCTCTATAGAAAATATTATAAAAATTGTTGCTAAATGAGATGATTGGACTACCCAGCCAAAAATATAGGTCAAAGACTATTAAAGTCAGGCAGCTAATTAATAAAAATAGTGTGATAGTTTCTAGATCTGATGTTTTATATTTGACAGCTTTTAAAAATTGATAATATATTGTGGTTTCTTTCTTTTTCTCATTCCAATTTAATCATTTCACTTTTATGTACCTAATTTTGTGTTAAAATTTTATATTCTTTTTCTTAAAGAGGACCACTCCCAAACTGTATAGTCTCCAAGCCCCACAAAACTAGATCCACCCCTACCCTTGGGTGAAAGAAGAGAATGACATTCAAAAGAAATGTGAACACACATTTTCCTACCGGCAAAGGAGGAAAAAATTGTAAAAAAAAAAAAAAAAAATCTTAACAACAGTATAACTCTAAGAAGGAAAATCTGAAAATGGCTAAAATTCGGCAAAGAAAAATGAATACTCTCGCCCATAGATTTGCATCCTCGCTGCTCAGAAATTTCCCTTCTAGCACTGAAAGCATCCCCGGGGCACAGCCCGGATGACAGGCACTAAACAGGCTTCCAGTCAATGTCAACTACAGGTCTGAGTTCAAAACCTGCCTTCTCCCTCTGCAAGACTTCAGCTTGACCCCTAGAGCTGCAGACCAGAGAATGAAATCCAACCTCTGCCTTGCAGGCCCCAGAGAAGGCTCACTCCCCACAGGCCGATGCTATCCCCCATGAACAAATGGGGAGCAATAGGCCCAGGGTCTGAGGGCCTTGTGGTTTGTGTTTCTTTTTCCTGGACGGGGATGAGATTGTCCTGAGCCTTGGACATTCTTTTCCATCGCTGGTGGTACAGGGACTGTCCAGGTTAAACATAAAGTATCCCTTCCAGCCCTGGTCCTACCGGTAACATGCATGATCTATCCATAAATCATGCATTGGTTGATTTATTAATGCAAGCAGAGACTAAAACTGCTTCCTGGACCAGGCCATCTAACTTGCTGCGGTCCTGGCTTGAACTTGGTCTGTTTTGCTAACTCTAGACTGTGGCTCTGACACTGGCTTCCGGCCTCCCTTCAGTCTTGTCAGCTCTCTCCATTCCATCCTTGGCTTGGGAACCCTGGTTTTGCTGTGCTGAATTTGCCCTCACATCCCCTCTCCACCCAGAGACAAGATCGAGGGGCCCTAAAGAGGCCCTGTCCCTCACAGAATCTCCTGGGGCTTTGACTTCTCTGCCTGTGTGCCTTTGTCCTCACTCATGCTGGAGTCCCGATGCAATCTCCCTGTAGCAAATTTTCTGCTCAGTCCCTTCCTATTCTTCCTACTTTGCCTACTTGATACTTTCTTTTTTAAGACTTATTTATTTATTATTTATTTATTTATTTATTTAGGAGACAAGGGTGAGGAGAGGGAGAGGGAGAGTGACAATCCCAAGCAGACTCCCCACTGAGCGCAGAGCCCAACATGGAGCCCAATCTCATAACCCCGAGATCATGACCTGAGCTGAAATCAAGAGTTGGATGCTTCACTGACTGAGCCACCCAGGTGCCCCTCTGCCTGCTTAATACTGAATGTTGATTTTTGGCTCCAGATCTGTAGCCCCATCATTCCTCCATGCTAGGCCAGCTCCCAGAGCCCAGGCCAAGGCCAGATCCCCGGAGACCCACTGCCAAGGAAAGCAATTTGGACACATGCAGTTCAGTTTTGCTTTTTCCCTTGGTATGAACATTCCTGCTGCCCCAGATAAGCACTTCCAGTCTCTGCAGAATTTCCCTGGCTCACCTGTTCCAAGGGTGGTGCGAAGACAAGGTTTGCTGACTAAGTTTATCCGAATAGAAGAGTTGAGAGTTGCCTGACTCAACACTCCGGCTGAGGCTGTGGCATTATCACAACATCCTTCAGCACCCAGCACTGGTAAGTCCTGGGTCCACTCAGCTGGCCTCCCTCCTGGTCTAGAAATGGACCAGCTTTCCAGGACCAAGTGAAAAAAACTTGGAAGGGATTATTTACTCTGCAGGCCTCACTGTCTGATTTAATCTTTGTTTCAGAACATCTGTGTGGAGGTCAAGCATGAGAAAGTGATCCCACACGTGGATCCTTCCATCTTTCTTCACTTCTAGGTGATGATGTGGTGTGTGTGTGTGTGTGTGTGTGTGTGTGTGTGTGTGTGTTTGTCTTTCAGAATGAGGAGATACAAATGACTACTGCATTAAAGAAAACCTTCCAAACAGTTTATGTTTATAACAAACTTAATCCAAACACTTTGATATAAAACAAATAGTACAGAAAAAAAATTATTTTTGACAACAAAATGAGGGTGATTTCCTGGACATAGCATTTTGTTCATTATAGAAATGTTCTTCAATGTTTCATCAGACCTTAAAGCTGTGTCACTGGAGCTTACAACATCACAAAAGCAACTTAAAGGAAAATGCCCATCAGGCACCATATCTCAGAAATTAAATTCAGAAGCTGATAGAAGAATTCCAATTTCAAGTGGTGAAATATCCAAATTCTCCACTTCTACTGGATTCCAAACAAGTAAAAACACATTGGGAAATTGGCCCTTGATCTTAATCAGACAGAGGAAAGCTGAAAAGTATGGTGCAGTAGAAGGTAGAACTTCATGGATGGCAAAGCTCCCCTGGGCCTTCTCCAGATTCTTGTGGTGAGCCCTGACTGGAATTGCCACCATTCATGGATGGATCCCAAAGGCTCTGAGGTCCTGGTGCTCTTCGGGATCTGATGTGCCCAAACCAGAGAGGTGCATTTAGCCAATGCCTAAAATCAGACAGGCATATGGTTCCACTGAGTCACCGATCCAATGAGGAAGGTAGGAGATCAGCTTCCAGGTGGGAGGCAGTGGGAAAGCAACTGAGGAAGAGAGAGGGGGTTCTAAGCAAGGGGTAAGAGACATAGTTTTGAGAAATAAATAATTCACAAGCACTTCTCAAATAACCCATCTTTTCTAGCCTCCTCCACCTGTTACTGTGAAATAAATTGTATTTCCTTCTAATATTCATATTTTTATAGTAGAAGTTCCCTGGTGCCTAATTGACAGTAATAACACACCTGATTACATCACCCCAGTTATTTTTAGTGTGTTTTTTAAGTACTACTTGTATTGATTATCTGTTATCATTGGCTCCTCTCACTGCACCCAGTGATCAAGTGCTGCTTCCCATCCCCCGCAAGCGTCCTGTGCTGGGGGCTGGTGTGGGCACATCATATTCCAAAAAGCACCAGGACCTCAGAGCCTTTGGGATCCATCCATGAATGGTGGCAATTCCAGGCAAGGCTATCTGTTGCTACATGACAAATAATCACAAACTAATGGTTTTAAACAACACACATATTTAAATCACACATTTCCCCAGCACAGCCCCCAACCCCACGCATGAGCCACCCAGGAAAGAGAGGGGGGCTACTTCGGGGATTGGATGCATAGGTGGCAGCCACCTAACCAAGCCTGCTCCCATTTTCCATCTCCACCCCCCCCTCCCCACCCCATACTTCAGAGAGCATTTAACCAATTGCCTGGTGTTGGGTGTTGGGTTCTGAGGTGTGTGTCACTGTAGGTGGGGACAGGATGGTTAGGAAGATGAGGAGGAGGCACTGGGGCTTCCTCTCTGTGGTCAGACGTGATGGAAGGAGGCTTACACCCCTTTTCAGGACGACTCTTGTCCCGGTTTGTGAAGGTTTACAGGGCAGAGAAGCTTCGTGCTGAAGAGTTGAGGAATAGAGTTCCCAGCTTTGGCTTGGTCTGTGAAAAATGAAACAACGCCAGAGAGAAGCACTGCCAAGCACAAATTTATACACTTCAAAGAATTTTTATTTTTTCAATCGGAGAAAGACTTGAGGTTCCAGACTCTAGACTCTGTATTTCCAGACTCTAGACTCTCTATTTCAGTTCCAAATTGCCAACTTGCTGATGTTGCAGTCTTTCTTAGAATTTGTTTGGAGAAAGCAGAAAACGGACGAAAAGGAAAAACTGTGTTTTACCCAAAGAGCTCCCTGAATTTGTAGAGTGTGTTATTAAGCAAAGCTGCGTTGGGACAAGAATCATTTTACATTCCTAAAGGGTGACGCTCTGAGACTCTTCAGTGTCGGGACTGGCAAAGCTCTGGAGAGAGGGCAGAGGAGAATTCAAAAATAACGGAGAATCTGCAGCTTAATGTGGGAAGGAGGAAAGGCAAGTAATTTTCAAACTTTGTTAGCGCCCAGGACGCTGGCTGAGCTCCGGGCGCCTGGCTCCAGACCGCACAGCCCCGCCCCAGGGCCCAGCGCGTGGCTCCGAGGCCCCGCCCCGTCAGGTGCCCCAGTACAGGAACCGCGCCCCAAAACTCCCCCAGGGGCTCCCAGGCACGCACTGTTTAACGCCCTTATTCATTTGGAGGGAACCCTTCCTGCCACACGGGCTACCTAAGTGTGAAATTTATTCCTTCCCCAAGCATTGAATGAACACCTACAGTATACCAGAGGGTCCCCAAGGAGCTGGGGGGGGGGGGGGTGGAAGCAGAAGCACACCTGAGGCTGTCATCTGTAAGCCAGGTGGGGCTCCAGGTGGAAGGCCAATGCAGCGCAGGTAGAGCGGGGAACCCTGCTTCAGGTTACGTCGGTCCCAAGAAAGTCATTTGTGTTTAGGTTGGTCCTTTGCGTGCAGCACTCTTCGTGGGTTTATTCCTAAGTGGCCTTTATTGGGGGAGCGGAGAGAAACGACCTCTAGTGATTTATAATTGCTGCGGAGACATCCTGAAACCCAAGCAAACATTCAGTGATTTCATGGGTCACTTGCTGTGAGTCTGACATTGCTGGACACTGAGAAGTCCAAAAAGACAAAAGAGAAAACAGCAAAACTGGAGAAAGACACTGAGCCTGGCGACAGGGCATTTCCCGGCTAGTGAAGAAACGGCCCTGAAACGCACTGCGCCCTGCTGTTTGGGGTTGCTTCCGTGATAGCCTGGGTGCCCGCGCGGGGCGGGGGGTAACCGAGGGTGCCCCCAGACAAGGCTTCGGGCTGCAGGAGCGTGCTGCATACTGCCCCCTGCCCCCCCGCAGGAGGGATAAGGAAGTGCAGACACGGGGAGGACCGCTGGTGGCAAGGTGGTGGCAGGGCAGGGAGCAGAGGCAGAGGGCAGGTGCGTGTGGGTGCGGGGCGTGGGTGCGATCAGTAGACAGCCTGAGGACCCGAGCGCGGAGGGTCAGGGAACCACGAGTAAGATCGGTCAGTAGGGGACCCGGGTCCTGGAGGCCGAGGGGCCAGGCCGGTGCTTCTGAATTTTCTGCCCTAAGCATGGACAGCCAACCAAGGACCAGTGACGGATTTTAAACTGAGGAGTAACCGTATTTACTTTTTAAAACATCGTGTGTATTGGGGTTAATTTCCCGAGTACAAAGGAATGCGTGCTCATTGAGGAAAAGTTGCAGAGTCCAGAAACACCAAGAGAAAAGCTAAAATAAGTAAAATTTATAAAAAATTAGAAGTCACAATCCCACTGCCTAGAAAGAATTGTAAGCATATTACAGCCTGAGCATCAAGCGTTTCCTTGCTGTGTTTTAGAGACACCATGGTTGGTTTCTGGTCAGGGGGTGAAGAGGAGAGTGACCCCAGAGAGGTCATGTCACCAGTCAAGGGGAAGGAAAGGAAAAGGTGGCTGTGGGGTGGCAGCCCAAGCACAGACTTTCCACAGGGCACGGAGTTGTGGCGGTCTGGTCGAAGTTCGCTTTACCTTCTTCCGGATGAAGAGAATGACCTTTATATGCTGTGTTATCTGAGAAATTCAAAGATACTGTGAAAATATTTTCAATAGCCAGAAGCTGTTACTCATCTTCTCATCGTTTCCTTTTCAGACAGTCTAAGACATTAGCCTGAGGAGGGGCAAGGAGACAAGGGGAGAGAGAAGCCTCGAATGTTAGGAACATCCCTAATGGCCGAGAAGATTATGTTGATTCTGGTCCAAGGACATGGAAATTCTAACCTGTCTTCCCGGTCCTGTCTCAAGCTCCCATTGTTGGGAGGAAGGATCCCTGAAGCGATCCAGAGCAGACGCTTCCTTTCCCTGAGAACACTGAGACCCTGAAATGGGAGGAGACCTGCCTCCAGTCACAGACCTGCTGAAGGAGAGCCGGGATCAGACCCTGGGCCCAGAACTCCCAGGTTCCTCTCGCCTCTCCCGAGTAACCACGCCAACCACGCTGCCTCCTTCTGAAGCTTAGTAAATATGTTCCCAATAGGTAGAAACAGGCCTATTCGTGTTATTTAACTATCACAGAAATTAAAGGTGGTGCTAATACAGCCAATTATTTCAATATGCTATTGCTTGGCGCTAGAAAAGCCAAATGTGTTTGAAGAATTTTTTTTTTTTGAAAATTTACTTTTTCAAAAAAGATTAGTTAGAATTAATTGTTCTTATTTTAAGAGAAGGAGAGAGGGAGAGGGAGAGAGAGATCCACTGCCAGAAGGACAGCTATTTATTTGCTCATTTACTTACTTTTTATTTGAGAAATGTTCAAGCATATACCAAAATAGAATAGTCTAGTGAGCCCCCACGTATCCTTTGTTCATCTTCAACCATTATCAATATTTTGCCAATCCTGATGTCAGAGAGCTTTTAAAATACAATTCAATCCACAAAGACTGTATTTACATCTAGCTTTTCATGACCAAATCTACTATGTAGAGAAAGATAATTTTCATTCATTTCCTGATCCAAACAGCTAGGGAAGATCATGTGTTTCTGTCACTGATTTCTCCATTCTCAAAGGGCTCCTGGCACTCCTTCCAGGCCCTGAGGGGAGACAACACCTGGCCCAGCCTAGATACCTGTACTGACCGACCAGGCCCTGATCACCCACCACTGCCCGGAGCTGTGCAGTCCTCGGGGAACAAGGGACGACTGCCAGTAAGCTGGAGTTCCCACCTTGGCCTTTGCTGCTACACCAACCTGTGGGATTTCTGCTGGCCGCTGGTGTCACGAAGCCACGGGATGTCCCCGGTGACTTGAATTCCTCCATCCATAGAATGTAGTTGTGTGTGACGCATATCCCAGGAGTCTGGGAGAGGTTGTCATCGAACACTTGAAATGCACTGCTGGGCTCAGCGCGGCCCTGGGTGCGTCTCCACCACTTTCTATGCAAGCGTTCCTACAGTGCCCATCACTAGCTGCCATATTCCTGTTCATTTGTCACCTCGTTTATTCTGCTTTGTCTTTTGTCCATCTCCTCCTACTCAAGTGCAAGTTCCCTGCACATAGGAGAAGTGTCTTCCCTGTTTACCGTTGACTCTCTGGGAAAGACTGTCCATACTTCACTCAGCTTGCTGTCCTGTGAGTCAGATGGGATAGAGTTTAGAGAAATATCAAGTGCGGGAAAGTGTGGGTGTTGTTGTTTTTATGGTGTTGCTTTTGTTGGCTCTTGACTTGCTGAGCCTTGTACTCTCTGGACATTTATCCAAGAGCCTAGCTGGGAGAAGAATCCAGCAATCAGCTCTCCTGTCTTTCCAGTCGGCAAGTTCTTCAAGGGTTTCCACTGGATTGTTCGGCTTTCTGACTGCTGTTCCATCCCATGGGAGACCTGCCGTCGTTGTACTTCTCACACGGCTCCATTAATATTGATTCAGGAGGTGCCTTTGCTAATGTGGATAGAGAATCCACTGCTTCTGCAGAAAAGCCACTGTACATGGAGGTGGTACCTCTGGCAGCTTGTGTTTTTCAAAGGTGGCTGATCCAATACACGTTTACTATGTGATTCAATGCTTCTGCCACGAGAGGTGGATTCTGGGAACCAGAGCAGGCCTTTGTAACTGTTCTGGCCGAAAGAACACAGTAGAAGTGATGCCGCACGCTGCCGACACGAGGTCATAAAAGGCATGCACGCAGCTCTGCCTGGATCTCTCTTTGTCCCAAGATGGTCACACTGAGAATCCAGTCACCACGTTGTGAGGAAGCCCAAGCCCCATGGGGCATGCTGGCCCATAGCCCTAGCTAGGCCGCCCTCCAACAGCCAGCATCAGCTAGCAGAAATGAGAGTGATGAGCCTTCAGATGGTTTCAGCCCCCAGCCTTTGAGCCTTCCTTGTGAAGCCCCAGAAGTTGTGGAACAGAGGCAGCCCAGCCCTGTTGTGCCCTAACTAAGTTCCTGAGGCAAGAACCTGTGAGAAATAATAAAGGATGATTGTTGCTCAGGCCATGAAGTTTGGGGTCATTTGTTACGCAGCAACAGATAACTGTTGCACAGACTTTTCGAGATCACTCTGTTTTCACTGCCAACGTATGTGAGTCTCTATATAAGAAATAATGGGGCTGAGGATTGGCTATCTGGTTAAAAGGGGGGTCTAGGGGATTTGTATTGAAGCTGTGCTTGCATGCCGAGCACACTATTTTCACGTGGGGCAACTGGAGGTCAGACAATGGAGATGCTGCTACTTGGCATCACTACACCTGTGTAAGTATCTCTGCAATTGACTAACCCTGCAAGTGTATTTAATAGCCCTTCTGTAAGTTTGTGAAGGCAATCCAAAGCCCTTTTGATTTACCCATAACAATAGTAAAATAAGCTGCCACCTTGAGAACTAGACATATTCTTGGGTCTGTAATATTATTGGGGTCCCCAGTGAAGTGGACCTACCCCATCCCCACTCCCACCCCCCACACCCCAGACCTCCGATTGTGTAAATGCTAGAAATGCCAGCTCTTCTTTAGCAAGTCGTTCTGGGGACTGGTGCTGAAAAGACAAGCAATAATGTTTTTGGAGCCTAATGCAATCATGACCTCCAACTTTTTGTGTTAATGTTATACATCTGGAACAAAACAAGAGGAACATGCATGACATCATAATAACAGTCAAGAGTCCCAGAGAAGAAATGGCTTCAAAACAGTCTGTTCCCCAGACGCCCGCAAGTCTCAGTACTAGTTGTTAAGCAGCTGTGGGGGTGTAAGTCCTGGTGAGAAGCAATCTGTGCGTTTACCCTGTTTTTGTAAACAAATGCCCCTTGCACGTGTTAGCCTGGCACATATTTAGCAGCGGGCTTTGAAACCTTGCTCCCCTGGAGACTTTGCCTAGGAAAGTCATGAGACTTTTCCAAGAGTCAAAACTTATAAGAAAATGGATTGGAAACGAAACAGCTTTGTAGAAGGGCTAGAAATCAGAGAGCAGGGACTTCTCAAGCTTTGTCCAGCTTTCTTCTGTGAGGGCACCTGCTTGTACTTTGAGTCTCACACTCCCCCCCCCCCACCCCCCACCCCCCATAGCCCAGCGGGCCTGTCATCTCTGGTTCACCCTTGAATGAACTGGAGTAAAAAAAAATGCCTGGGGTTGCAAACATCGCGCTGATGCACTGATGTAAGGAGAGCAGATAAATGAGAAATGCAGGGCTCCACCCTTTCTAGGGAATGCTTGAAAATTTGCCATTTTTCCTGAAAATCCGCAAACAGCTTTCAAAGTCTGAGAATAATGAAGGAAAGTTTAGAGCTCGAGAAAGGGAAAGAGGGTACTTTTAGGGCTGGGGAAGCCTCTGCCTTTATATATTGAAATGACTGTCCTGATCGTGCACTCCAGATTTCTTTCTCTATGACAAAGTTGTGGGTTTTGAATTTAAAAAAAAGGGGGGGGGAGGAAGATCACTCCATCTCTGTTTTCATTAGGGGAATAGCCTTTATTATAAGAATCTTTGTGATTCACCTAAAATGGATATTATGGACTGCAAAGTAGAAAGTAGGTCATTCTAAGGTGCTGGTGTTGCATCTCACCTAAGTTTAATCTGACCACTGACTTTAGAACTGACTCTCCCCACTCAGAATGTATACACAACCATCGCTGAGAGAGAAGAATGATACCTGTTCTGTGAGCCACAGAAGAGAAAGTCACAATGGCAACAGATGGCCACGTTCTTTTCTAAACTTTTCAAGCAGTGTTAATGTAGATGTGTATTGCTTTTTTTTATTTAAAGATTTTATTTATTTATTTGAGAGAGAGCGAGCGAGCGACAGAGAGCATGAGCGAGGGGAGGGAGAGGGAGAAACAGGCTTCCAGCTGAGCAGGGAGCCCAATGCGGGGCTCGATCCCCGGACCCTGGGATCATGACTTGAGCCGAAGGCAGATGCTTAACTGACTAATCCACCCAGGTGCCGCTGTATTTCTGATTGATCAAAATATACATTTGAATCCGGCAAACATTTTCTGAGACTTCTTCTGTGTCAGAACCATATGTATATGACATATATGGTTTGTATATATATGATATGTATATATATATGATGTGTGTATATGTATGTATATATCAGATACGCACAAATACAATACAAACAGACAAGAAAACATGATTAAGGTCATAGAAGCTTGATAACAAGATAGAAGGGATTAAGTCCCACAGATAAGGTAAATCCTCATTCTCCCATTCACCTCTGGAGATCTGATAATTATTTAAGATAATATCACCCTGCCTCGAAACACACCAGCCCCAAAGACAGATTTAACCTAATCCTGGCAAAGTAAAGCTGTGGTATGTTTTACGCCACAATAGTCATTTATTGAGAACACAGATCTGTAGTAAGTGCAAGTTAGAGGAGCATCCAAAAAGAAAGTAATGATGAGAGGCAGCCGGACCAGACTGTCCATGGCCTCACGGAAGAGTAACTCGGAAACACTGCACGTCTGCAGTGGCCGGAGGGTCTGAGTCTCCTGCAACCAGGATTTTTCTCATCGGTGGCTCCTGATGGCTCCACGGTTGGTCCAGCTTGCTGGACCAGAGGCCAGAGTTAGGAAAGCTTGATTCCGCCTGCCGGCTTCATCCCTACCCTGTGCATCCTGTTTTTCTTCCTGTTCTCTGCAAACTAGAGGAAAGAAGTAGAAATACGCTCACAATCGGCCAAACCACAGTGAAATTTGATGATTGGAAAGTTATTGGCTGTGAAGAGCTATCTAAGTCCCACAGGTTATAAAAATTCCAATTTAATGCACAGAAAAGTGGCAAGGACAGAGCTCAGAGCCCCACTCTCTTTGGTTAAGTCCTCAGCTGGAATGAGAAGAAAGGTCGAGCTCTGGGAAGCACAAAGGTAGAGCAATCACATCTGAGAAATACAGCGTGAGGTTTAGGAAAAATGGGTGTTAGCTAGACATAGACATAATCCCTTGGGCCTCACTTACCCCATTAAAAAAAAAAAATCATCAGGCTCCTGGGTGGCTCAGTCGGTTAAGTGTCTGCCTTCAGCTCGGGTCATGATCCCAGGGTCCTGGGATCGAGCCCCACATCAGCTCATTGCTCAGCAGGGAGTCTGCTTCTCCCTCTCCCTCTGCTGTTCCCCCTGCTTGTGATCTCTCACTCTCTCTCTCAGATAAATAAATAAAATCTTTAAAAAAAAATCATCTTCTGACTTCCTAGCGATTTAGAGGTTACAAATATGAAAATATTTGAATAATTTAGGAGACATATTCTAAGTTCTCTATGGAAACATAATTATTATTTTGATTTTTTTGTATTATAATGCATAAGTGTGGGACAGACTACATAGTTTGCAAGACCAGGACAAAATGAACATGGGAGGCCCTTGTACAAAAATGATTATGTGTTTCAGGCTGGGGACAGCAGAGCATTCATCTAAGCACAAGGCTCTCCCAAGCAGGGGCCCTGTGGTTCCACAGGCCACACACCCAGGAAGCCAGTCTTGCCCAAACCAAAGCCGGAAAGGGAATAAATGATCTCTGATGCTTGTAGAGAAGCACCATTGTTTGCCTCAGAGCACAGGAGTGTAGGGGGAGCGTGTACAAGCCCCCCTAGGGCAGGGATACTTGTTTGGTTCACTGTTCTTCCAGAGCATTCTAACAATCAGTGTGCTGAGGAGCAAGGAAATAAAACAAAACCAAAAAACAAAACACCTTGATTCAGGAAATGTGATTACTTCCACAATCAAATTTAAGGATGCACAAATATATATTACCAAAAAATATCATATCCGTAAGCCATTTTGGGGACAAGAACTAATTCATTATATTTAATTATAGATAAATGTATTTACCCACATAGATTTACAGATGGACCCTATATCAACTACATGGAGAGAGAATCACTGTTTCAGAACACTCTGGGTTTGCCATTTGAATTCAATGGTGCTTTTCCTTGTGTTCCCAAACAACGATTCTTGGATCAGATTGATTTTATTTTGTCAAAGTTTTTCTACATTCAGTCTAAAAAGATGAGAAGCTTGATTGTTAAAGAAAAGTTCATCCAACCGAAGGAGAAATTAGGTCCTGGGTATCCTTTCTCGACTTCTCTTTGTCTCTCTGTCTCAGATGTCTCTTTCTTCTGTCCTCCCTGCTTCCCTCCTCCTTCTGCTCACCAGAGGCGTCTTTCACTGTCTGTATAATATGACTAAACTTTGAAATCTAACTGTAGCCCTCACGGGACCTCTAAAGATGACCTCTTCTAGGATCAAACTCTATTCTTCAGGATGCTGCTCCCATTTCTCCAAAGACATCTCAGAGTCTGGTACTGAGATGACTTGGGTAACATACTCGAGGCTTAGCCAGAGTAAGCATAAAAGAGAATATATAAAAGCATGTGCTGAACAGACATTTTTCCAAAGAAGACATCCAAATGGCCAACAGACACATGAAAAAGTGCTCAACATCACTCGGCATCAGGGAAATCTAAATCAAAACCTCAATGAGATATCACCTCACACCAGTCAGAATGGCTAAAATTAACAAGTCAGGAAATGACAGATGTTGGAGAGGATGCAGAGAAAGGGAGACCCTCCTACACTGTTGGTGGGAATGCAAGCTGGTGCAGCCACTCTGGAAAACAGTATGGAGGTTCCTCAAAAAGTTGAAAATAGAGCTACCATACGATCCAGCAATTGCACTACTGGGTATTTACCCCAATGATACAAATGTAGGGATCCAAAGGGGTACGTGCACCCTGATGTTTACAGCAGCAATGTCCACAATAGCCAAACTGTGGAAAGAGCCAAGATATCCATTGACAGATGAATGGATAAAAAAGATGTGGTATATATATACAATGGAATATTATGCAGCCATCAAAAGGAATGAGATCTTGCCATTTGCAATGACGTGGATGGAACTGGAGGGTGTTATGCTGAGCGAAATAAGTCAAACAGAGAAAGACATGTATCATATGACCTCACTGATATGAGGAATTCTTAGTCTCAGGAAACAAACTGAGGGTTGCTGGAGTGGTGGGGGGTGGGAGGGATGGGGTGGCTGGGTGACAGACATTGGGGAAGGTATGTGCTATGGTGAGCGCTGCAAATTGTGCAAGACTGTTGAATCACAGATCTGTACCTCTGAAACAAATAATACATTATATGTTAAAAAAAAAAAAAAAGAAGAAGATAGCAGGAGGGGAATAATGAAGGGGGGGAAGTCAGAGGGGGACACGAACCATGAGAGATTATGGACTCTGAAAAACAAACTGAGGGATCTAGAGGGGAGGGGGGTGGGAGGATGGGTTAGCCTGGTGATGGGTATTAAAGAGGGCACGTTCTGCATGGAGCACTGGGTGTTGTATGCAAACAATGAATCATGGAACACTACATCAAAAACTAATGATGTAATGTATGGTGATTAACATAACATAATAATAAAAAAAAAGCATGTGCATGAATACATAAGTGTGTTTTTATGAGGATCACTTCATCTTAGCTCAATCCTGGTGACTCGAAGTCAAAGAGATCCCCATCCTTTGGGGTTTCCATGTGAGTCTGCAGGCTCTATTTTCAGAGTGGCTCGCGTGTTGCCAGTGTGGAGGATTCCTGATGAATCATGTACCTTTGAAATATGAGATAGTTCTTCAGGAGAGGTAAAAAAATGGAAGTACTAAGCTCTGGCACATAGGTAGGATTTGGGTCCAAATCTGAGGTCACACAGGGGCACACTGCCTTGCACAAGAAACCCCGTGTAATCTCTCTCCTGTTGCTTCTGAGCTGCTGAGCCCACAACCCAACCTCTGGTCCCTCTTGTCTATGGGAGGAAGAACATGGTCCCCTTGATAAAAAATCATTTATAGAGAGAGGTCGTCCCCCCACCAAATACTAACTAGCCTTGTAGGGCTTCTCCTGGATTTCTTCCTATCCAGGGCATGTACCGTTGACAGATAAAATACAGGATGCCCACTTAAATATAAATTTCAGATAAACAACAAGTAACTTTTTAGTATAAGTATCTCCCAACTATTGCATGGGATATACTTACACTAAAAAGTCAGGGGCACCTGGGTGGCTCAGTCGTTAAGCATCTGCCTTCGGCTCAGGTCATGGTCCCAGGCTCCTGGGATCGAGCCCCGCATCGGGCTCCCTGCTCTGCGGGAAGCCTGCTTCTCCCTCTCCCACTCCCCCTGTTTGTTTTCCCTCTCTCACTGTGTCTCTCTCTGTCAAATAAACAAAATCTTTTAAAAAAAATTACTTGCTGTTTATCTGGAATTCAAATTCAACTGAGTATCCTTTATGGGTTTTGTTAGTTTGTTTTTGCTAAATCTGGCATCCTGAGGAGCATGGCATTTAGCATAATATGCGTTGGGTATTATTGAGGCTTTACTGTTCTCTCATTCATGTTCCTACAGCAAACTTACCCAGAGCATAGAGGGTATGAAAGGCTGATTGCATCCCACCAGGGTCACTGACGCAGTAACACTGACTGGAGGAAATGGAAATGGTGCTGTGCTGACAGGAGGCTGTGGGTCTGGAGGCCCCCGGGCAGACCAGTCGTGGACGTGCGGCCACTACTACAGGAAGCTCTGTGGAAGCAGTGACCACACCTGGGAGGGCGCTTGAGTAGGACACCGTGTTTCCTGTTTGGGGTCTCCTCCTCCTAGTAGGGGCAACAGGATATGGGCACAAGTATCTGTGTTGTCAGTTTTCATTAGGATGTTTCTGCTTTGGGGCGCCTGGATGGCTCAGTCGTCAAGCGTCTGCTTTCTGCTCAGGTCATGATCCCAGGATCCTGGGATCGAGCCCCGCATCAGGCTCCCTGCTCCGCGGGAAGTCTGCTTCTCCCTCTCCCACTCCCCCTGCTTGTGTTCCCTCTCTCGCTGTGTCTCTCTCTGTCAAATAAATAAATAAATCTTAAAAAAAAAAAAAAAGGATGTTTCTGCTTTGGCAAAATACTCAGGTATCTGAGTCAGCAAAAAACATGCCTCATCACTGCTGGGGAAAGGCAGCTTTAGGGGGTGCCCTTAAGCTGGTGTTGGGGAGGGAGTAAGTCCTACATGAGGATAAACACAGAGTCTTTGGCCGAAGGCTGTGGCCAAATGGGGATATCAGAAACGGAGTTCTGTTCTCCTTCTCCCTCTGGCAGAAGCACGTGGCTATTGGCAGAAAAGGCTGTGAAGTTTGGAGCAAATGAGTTTTTTTTTTTCATATAGTAAAAGGGAGATTTAACTCGCTGACTAGTTCTATTTATTTAAGAAACACACAATGTTAGGGAGCCTGGGGGGTTCAGTTAGTTAAGCGTCTGACTCTCAGTTTTGGCTCAGGTTGTGATCTCAGGGTCCTGAGATTGAGCCCCGTGTTGGGCTCTATGCTCAGAGAGGAGTCTGCTTGAGATTCTCTCTCTCTCCTTCTGCCCCTCCCCTCACCCCGGGCTTGTGAGTGCCTCTCTCTCTCTCTAAAACAAATAAATAAATCTTAAAAAAAAAAAAAAGAAAGAAAGAAAGAAAGAAAAATAGTGTTGCTATCTGCCGGGCATTACTCTAAGTGCTTTGTAACTTTCAATTCATTAAATTCTTAAATAAACCTAGAGGTAGGTATTAACATTCACTCCATTTCATAGGAGGAGAACCTGACGCATAGGTTAAGTTTACCTTGCCCAAGGCCACACAGATAGGAGGTGGCTGAGCCAGCAATCATTCCTGGCAACATTTTAACATCAAGAAAGGTATGTGCCAGGATTATATCAGGCAGCCAGCCTGTAGGATATGATGATGATGATGTTAAGAGGGTGAAGATAATGAAAACGCACTCACCAGGCACAAAGATAACCCAGAAGGAGTCATAGATACATGACAGGAGGCTGGCACATGTAAGCACTCAAAATATCGTGGTTATTGTTCTTACACCAACAAACCTTTATTATGTGTGCCAGGCTCGGTACAAGCCGCTGGGGACACGTACAAGAAGCAGGCTGATCTCTGCCACAGAAGGTGGTAGCTACTAATGATGGCTTCCTCTCAAACAGGACAAGAGGGTAAGAATGACCTTGTTGGCTATGGCAAGCAACTAACTGATTTAATAGTCCTTGAAATATTCAGAGAAGACCAGACCACCAGGGAACAAGCTTACCTGCCAATCTCCTCTCCTCACTGCTTACTTAGCTGTGTATCTGTATTTCCTGAAGACATGCCTGTTGGCTGCACTGCATACCCAAATATTCACATACAGCATCCATCCAGCAGTGTTGGCCAAATTAACTGAGTAAATCACAGCATTGTGTATCCCTGGAATTTTTTTTAAAGCATTATTGTTAAATGGTGTTGTATTTCCCAACATCTTAATAGGAGAGATTTATGAAACAGATCTACTAATATTTGCACTATGTTATTTTGGACATTTTGCTGAAACTTATAAAATCAGAAACTCTCAGCGTTGGCGTACCTTCAAGTTGTTCCTGTTCAACAGTCCACCAGGGGTCTGGATATGCACTCTCTTGTTCCCGCTAAGCTCTACAGCGCCCTGCTATGACGTAAGATAGTTGTACCGCTTTCCATACCAGCCGCTTATTTTTGCTGCTGTGAACTTCAGCTATACGTCCTATGCTCTACCCTGCCTAAAAAACTGAGAATGTACAGGGAGACGACTTCAGCTTACAGAGTGGAAGTTGATCACATTTTCTTAAAATACATATACTTTTCTAGCTAAGATTTTGTCAATCTTTTCAAAGAACCAGATTTTGGTTTTGTTGATTTTCTCCCTTGTTTTTCTATTCTCCATTTTATGAATTTCCACTCTAACCTTTATTACTTTCTTCCTTCTCCCTGCTTTAGGTTTAGATTGCTGTTCTTTTTTGCAGTGCCTCAAGCTGGAGGTTTAGGTTATTAATCTGAGATCTTTCTTCTTATATTATGATTGGTGTTTATGGCTATACATTTCCCTCTAAGCACAGCTTTAGCTGCATCCCATACATTTTGGTATGTTGTGTCTTCATTTTCATTCATCTGAAAGCATTTTCTTAATTTCCTTTATGATTTCCTCATGACTCATGGCTTATTAAGGAGTATGTTAATTTCCACATATTTTTTTAAATTTCCCGAGTTTCTTTCTGTTATTGATTCCTAATTGCATTCCATTGTGGTCAGAAAACAGACTTTGCACTACTTCAGTCATTTTAAGTGAATGAAGTTTGTTTTGTGGTCTAGCATATGGCCAATATTTGAGAAGGTTTTTCTATATTCTGGAAAAAAAGTATATTCTGCTGCTGTTGGGCAGAGTGTTTTGTAGACGTCTGTTAGGTCTAGTTGGTTCATAAGTGTTACTTAAATCTTCTATTTCCCTGTTGATCTTCTGCCTAGTTCTTCCATATCAATTATTGAAGATTGGATATGAATGTCTCCAATTGTTATTGTTGAATTGTCTATTTATCCCTTTAATTCTGTCGGTTTTTACTTCATGTATTTTTGGGCTCTGTTGGCTAAGTGCATATATGTTTATAATTGCTGTATCTTCCAGATGGATTGATCCTTTTATCACTATAAAATGTTCCTCTTTATCTTTAGTAACATGTTTTTTTGTTTTAACGTCAATTTTGTCCAACAAGAATAAAGCCTCTAAGTTCTCTTATGGTTGCTATTTGCATGGCATATCTCTTTCCATCCTTCTACTTGTAACCTATTTGTATCTTTGAATCTATAGTTTTCCTCCTGTGAACAACATACACTTGGATCTTGCATCTTCATCCAGTCTGATGATCTGTCCCTTGATTGAGTTGTTGTCCAATGAAAATCCATTTACATTTAATGTTATTACAGAGATAGTTGTATGTATATCTGACATTTTCCCTTTCTTCTCTGTCTCATGTCCTTTTGTTCCTCCCTTCCTCCTTCCTGCTAGTATAACATTTACATTCCTTCAGTGATTTTCTACTATATATTTTTGAGTTGTTTTCTTAGTGGTACTTTAGACTTTATATGTCTTTTCAGAATCTACTTCAGATTTATGCAAACTTAGGTAAAATGAAATACAGGAACATCTCAGGAATAGCCTTATTCCTTTCCCTCCTTTTTGTTCTACAATTATCACACATACCAGATATAGACGTGGGTTAGAAATTCAATGTTACATGGCAAAATTTACTGCTTTATAGAATTTTATGTTTTTTGAAGAAGCTGCGAGAAGTCGTGGTTCAAATGCCACAGACTCTCACTGTTCTTACAGAATCTTGATAGATTTCCTTGAGGAAATGTTCTTCATTTGCTGCATACCCTTAGAAAAACTTCCAGAGATTTTTAATGGCTTTTGTTGTTCTTTATCATTTTCACCAGTTGTCCTTGTTTTGGAGAGGACTGAGCCCATGCAGCCCTTCATGTGGCCATTCTTGATGTGGAATGCTAAAGCACATATACTTTTATTTCTTGTTTCTTTTTAAGGTATGCTTTATCTACACAAAGAACAATTTTTACAATTGTTTAAATGGCCTATAGCAGAGGGTAAAGACTTTACATTCAGAATGTCACTGAACATATGTATAATAGATGTTTTGAGTCTGTTTGGTTAATTGTTTATTTACACTCCACCCCCTGCATCAGACATGATTGGAAATGATTTAACCGCTGTATATGCCATGGCAAGAAAAATAAAAATTAACCAAGGAAAGTAAGGCAAAGGGAAATAAGAACGGCTCAGAGGTATTTCCAATAATGGTGATGAATTTTGCTAAGTGTTTCTACTTTCTTGACTGCTCACCAGGGTAACCAAAAGCAGATGCATTTTTTTGAAGTGCCTGGTATCCATAAGGGGACTAAATCTTATCCCATGCCTGCAACTCACAACCTGAGTAGCACTTGGGTTCTTTGGGCTGCATTTCCCTGTAGCACTTAACCTATGGGATCAGCTATCCTTTAGTGCAGTTTTACCAGCCATTTGTTTTTATGCAAATGTTCCTCCTGTTTTGTGCCAATATTTATGCCTCCACACTTGTGAATTCATGACCTATCTTGTTCTCAGAAATATTCCACTAAAATTTATTATTGCATTATCTTGAAGAATAATAACCAAAGTTGAAATGTATAAGTAATTCATTTGGGTTAATTTGGAAGAGGTTGTTCATGGCTGTGAATATATAGAGATATTTAATAGACTACTGATTCCCCTTCAGTCTCATTATTGTTGGTCCATAACAACAATCCTATGTCTTTTACTCTGATTTAAATTCTGTTGTTAAGAAATAAATATTAAATTCCATCACAATTATCACTGGCTAAAAGTTTAGCTCTTTGGGACAGACAGTTTACTTATAGCCAAGAAAAGGTGATTGCATCTCCACTGGAATTTAAAACCTTAAAGCTGTATTATTCAGCTGTGGTAAAATCTTCTGTGTACCAATATTTATTTTCAGCCTTCCTCCTTGCTAACAAAACCATGATTTTATTCAGGGTGGCAATTTGACCAGCTCCAGACAATGATTCATGACTGGTGTAGGCCAATTACGACAATCATTCATCTCTGCCACGTACCCTTTTTCCCAGACTCGTTTGCAACTAGGGGTGACTATTTGACCCAGGTCTGGTCATGAGATGGTGGGGAGGAGCTGCTGGAGTGTCCTCTAGGAAATATTTTCCTCTGCTGTAAATGGAAATCCCTTTTTTCATCAAGGTTTTTTCCTTCCTATATTAAATGTCCCTGTGCAAGGGAGTGGTGTTCAGACGTGACTGCTATTTTGCAACATTGAGGTATGAGCCTAAGGATAAAAAGTTGATACCCTGAAGATTGACAAGACAAGAGTCTGCATCCTTGATGACATTCTTTGAGCTTCTGCGCTCAACCTGGACCCTTATCTTCCAATTTATTAGGTAAGATAATTAAGCCATTTTGGAGTTTAAATCCCTTTTAGTCAGGTGTTCTGTTGCTTAGAGCTCACAGCATTCGGAATAAATACAGTGGGCCTACAAATTGTTACTACAGTTTCATGGTATACAGACAATTTTGAAATGAAGGCAGAATTAGAACCTAACCCTAATGTAGGATAGAATTTAAAACAATGCTTGAGTGATTTCATCAGATAGTTGCGTCCCTAGTAGTTTTCAGAATACAAGACCTCGCATTGATAGTTAATTGAAAATCCAAATGGAGCTGTGCTATTGGATTTTCTCCCCACTGTTTGCATCTGAGTAGATTTGCTTGGGGCTCAGCAGGAGACCCCCACCAGATTTGTAAGACACCTGAGAGAACACCCATCCTAAGTGGATCTCACCAAGTATTTATTGCTTTTAGACGTCCTGGACTGCAAATTCCTACTTAGAACTCATCATTAAGCATTTGCAAGCTCTTTCCTGTCTCTCCTTTGGAAGCAGAGGGCTGCCTTGTATCCCACTGCATCCCTTCACCCTCCATTCCCAGCCTTTACTGTGCTGTGGGCTAGGCCCACACTAAAGGAAGCAAGAACCTGTGTGTGGACTTTGCTTTAGGGGTCTTTGCACCACCATAGTTGAGTTGTTACATGGTTCACTTCTGTTTCTAACTTAACCCACCATGGGAGGCTAACTGAATGCATCTCTGTTACTATTTATAAACCAGCAGGTCTGTTCCCCATTTCCTTTTCCTACCTGCCTCCACTCACTCTACTACTCTTATTTCAAAATATAAGAGCAGAGCCCTCCCAGGAAGTTATTGGGTTCCTGCCTCCTATCAGGTTGACACCAAACTCTTATTAAGATAGATGGTTGTCTATTTTTATCCTATATGGTAACTAAATTTAATGAGCATAGTCACGTATTATATTGGTATATGACTTAGAGTTTACAAGGTGCTTTTATAATAAACTTTCTTATTATTTAGCCACTCTGAGTCACAATTGGCCATTTAAAAATGTGCATATTGAACCCTTATCTTTCAAGGCTATTGTGAAATTTAATAAGACAACATACAAAAAGAGCCTTGGGTCTTTGGCACATAGGAATTGCACAATAAATGCAACTTTAAGGCAGTAAAACCACATAAGATAATCCTCTAAAGGAAAACTTCTTTCCTATAAAAAATTGTCATTATCATATGCTGAATTATCATGTGCTAGGTAGTGAAGCAGTTTGAGCCATCAACACCACTCATAAATGTTAATTAAATCTCTACTCTCTGGGGCTGTGTGCGTGTATGTATGTGTTGTGTATGTGCACATGCCTGGGCAAGTGTGTACATGAGGGGGTTGCAGGCAGGGGGTGCATTATACAGCAGGTTTTAAATAAATGTGACACTTGGGCCAAGGAGTTTCCAACCTTGCTGAAGAGATAAAATTTGGACCTAAAATTTAGCAACACCATGGTCAAATGTTTTTTGAATGAATGATAGAAAGAATAAGAGTTGCAAGGAAAAGGGCATTAGCTCTGACTACAGTGGTCCAGGAAAAAGCTTAAGGGAAGATGTGGATTTGCACTCACCCTGGAAAGAAGAGGAAATTCAACAGGCAGAGAAGGGACAGAGAGTCACAATCATACTGTTTCAAAAAAGAAAAAAAGAATCCCAGATATCATCTTTCCTCCTGAATTTGGCAATCAGTAATCCAGAAGTCAAGAAGTGATGAGTGTCCCTATCAGAGAGCTCTGGGGCCTTTGTCAGCTCCACATTCTGCTGGCATCTCTGCTCCACAGGCAAGAAAAGGATGGAGTCACAGGAAGCAAGGACGAGGGTGGGGCCCCTGCAGCCAGAGTCACCAGGTTGGCTTTGGCTCTGGGGCCAGTGACCCAGTCTCTTGATGACCAGCAGGCACTTTACATAACGTGGAATCCTGGGAAGCCTTAACAGCAGGCGGTGCGCTAACTTCAACATGCCAAGGGCTTTAGCAGAAAGAGATCTGCCTCTCCAGTGGGCTTCCTCCTGCCCCAAGGCGTGAATGGTATGTGTGAGGGAGCAAATGAGAGGCAGATTTTCACTCTTCTACAATCTGCTTTCACGGCAGTAGCAGCCTGTTGATAAATTTTAACTGACATTCTCCTTCTAGCCCTCAATAATGCTTATTGTATTCTTTCAGTATTCTAGAATTCAGAAATTTTACTAAAATTTGAACACAGGAAAATGACATTTATTCCACCTTTGGGAAATAGTATTAATAACACTATCCCACACAGCCACCTTTTTCCATGGGCCCCACTGGCTCTACGCCAAGCTCAGCCAAGTATGGCTATGGGGACCTGATTCCCTTGGGAATTCAAGAGTTCTGGAATGCTTTTGAAACAGATACAAGGTGTGATGGTTAATTTCATGGGTCAGCTCGACTGGTCTACAGTGCCCAGTTGTTTAGTCAAACACTAGTCTAGATGTCTCTGTGAAGATATTTTGTAGATGTGGTCAATATCTATAATCAGTTGACTTTAAGTAAAGATTACCCAACATGATGTGGGTGGACCTCAAGTTGAAGACCTTAAAACCAAAAACTGAGGTTTCCCTAAAATGAAGGAATTCTGCCTCAAGGCTGCAACATAAAAACTCTGCCTGAATTTCCAGTCTACTGGTCTACCCTACAGATTTTGGACTTACCATAATCACAAGGCCATTCCTTAAAATATCATATATATGTGTGTCTGTGTGTGTGTGTATACACTATTAGTTCTGTTTCTCCAGAGAACCCTGACTTGTGACCTCTTAAATAATCTCCCTGGACCCAGGGAAAGAATAACCAGGAAAGATGAAAGGAATCCATGCTGGGGGAGGGGTGGCTGAGTCAGGTAAGAGAACTTCTGCCCAGAGTACACAGGCCTGATGGTGCCTGAGTGCACACAGCAACAGAAGCAGAGACATGTCTATGAATGTTACAAGTTTGTGCTCTTTTTACAAAAGATCGCTGATTTCCCATTTAATAAAGTATTCCACTCTAAGATATGACCACCATGTCTATTTATAGCAAAAACAAGTAGTAGGTAATGGTAAAATTTCTTAGTTTCCATAATGATGTAGAAAATGTTGGGGTTCAGAGCCGACAGCCAAGAAAGAACTCTTGAGATGTCTTCGGTACAAAAAGGTGGTTTTATTAAAGCATGGGGACAGGCCACGTGGGCAGAAAGAGCTACACTGGGGTTGTGACAGGTGACTGATTATATACTTTCAAGTTGGGAGGGGGTTAGGGATAGCATAAGTCTCTAAGGAATTTTGGAAGCAAGGTTTCCAAGACCTTGAGGGGGCTAGCTGTTGTTAAGAAAAGGTCATTTATTACCGTCTAATAAAACCTTATTTCGGTGAGCCATATGCTTGGGAGATGCTTGTCGACATGTATCTTGGGGGGGTAGAGATAGAGAAGTCTCCAAAGGAATTTTTATATGTTAAAATGGACTTACAGGATCCTAGTGGGTCAGGATAAGGTTAAGCTAAGATTGCCTTTTGCCCTTAGCAAAGCATTAACATCTGAGCAGCTGAGCTCCTAGAGAAATGTCACCCTGCTTGTTTCAAGGACTTGTCAGTGGTCTGTAAGTAGTAAGGAAATATAATTTTTTCTTTTGCCTTTGTTTCCCACATCACATATACTAAACTGGATATTCAAAAACAGCATGAAAATAGGTCCCTTCCAAAATTCTTGCAGCTGATTCTTCCTCTTTGACAGGAACTAGTCTGCTAATCTGTCCCATGCGTTCCAGGCTGCCTCTCTGATTGGATAAAATCTCCTAGATCCAACTCAGGACCAACCCTTTCTTATCCTTCCTCCAACCCACTACATGATTAATGAAAGGTCGTTATCTTCCTAATTCCAATTAATGGCTCATTACTCATTTCTGTAGCGTTAGCCAAAGGAAACTACTATTCGTTAAGGCTGCTCTGATATGCATAATCAGCCATTTCTCTTACATTTGAAATGTCTTCATTCTTGCAATACTTTTGTGGCTGCAGCAGCTGTTGGACATTTTCTAGTTTTGCAGAGCTTTGCAGCTGTGGAAAAATCTCCACTAAAGGTTCTACAGTTTAGTTTAATGCAGATGTCTGGACCTGGTGTGGTTAGTATAAAAATTCAATAGTAGGAGTAATTATTTTTTATTATTGTAATATACGGGAAGGAGATCCTGGCTTCCAAATTGGAAAGTCCCACTGTGAGCCCATAAAGTTTCCACCTCTGACCTCCTTAAAGGCTGGGATAAGGAGCTTTGTGGTTTGGGGCCGGGGTCAGGGGGGGCTCAGAGTGCATGGTCTTGTCAAGGTCAAGGCCCTGAGGCCCCGTGACCTGGGCTGGGAGAAGGAAGGTGAGCAGAGCTGAGGTCACTGTTGGCCTCCTCTTCATGGCTCCTGCATGTCTTCTGGGGCTGGCAACAGAGCCTCACACACAGCCCCGGCAGGGATGGTTATGCTTTTTCCTTTGTTTTTTCCAGCCCCAACAAAAACATCTTTTGATCGAGACACTTGAGAGAGCTCCTTTACTCTGGAAATTTGTGACATCACGCTGAGATTTATGGCTTGACCTCTTAAAAGGAATTTAAAATGTCCCAGGACATTTGCATTAAATGGGCCTGGTTCAGGGACTTCCTGTGCGTGGGCCCTCGGGACCAACAGTGAGGGATGCCTTCAGCGCTGCCTTTCGTCCCGCCTCTCAATCAGAGCTTTCCCCCCCACCAGTTGACAGGCTCTCCCTGCCCTGATTGATTGCTCAAGTACCTTTCACTTCACAAGTGACACAACGTGTGAAACCTGGTACGAGCTGAGTTTTGACTGACCAGGTGTTTTCTCTGCCTCCAAGCTCACCTCTTACCAGATCTCTGGGTGAGTAAGAAGTCGTCTGGAAATTCCTTTTTTCTAGTTTCTAAAATACTCTATGAAGAGCACAGTTTTGTAGATGTGACACCATGGGATGTTTTAAAATTTTCTCTTCTTGAGGCAAGATTCGGGGTGTGACATGGCGATGGGTGAAGGGCCCCGAGAAGACTGAGAAACATGGTGGACACTCAGTGGGTCCCAGTAGATACTTGGTGACTGAAGAATGGTTTTAGATATAAAGTCAAGGGCAGCACAGCATCATATCATAACAAAATGTCTCCTCAAACCCAAGGGAAGAATGGGACAGGGTCAAGGGAACCCATGATCTGATGATCTGAGGACCCAACCTGAGGGAATAACAGGACGCTTAAAGGAGGAGATGACCGAGAGCATCTAGAACTCATACAACTTTAATAATAATTCCACCAAGGAGTAACCACAGTGTTGTTTTTTTATAGAAACACCAAATTTGGAGAGGAAAAAAAAGCCCTGTTGTGTTTTATGTGGTACCTCAGTATTCTCCTATTTTTTTTTCCAGAGACCATTGGGAAGGAGGGACCTGGATTTCCAGGCCTGGACAGCCAGCGTGTGCCAGCACTCAACCCCTCCCCCCACCATTCCTCCCTGTGAAGGGTTTCCTGGGTGTTCGGGGCTAGAGAAAGTGGGATGGACCCTATGAGAAGCATGCACTCACACACCCACTAAGATTCAGAGGGTGGCATCAGGGGAAAGACTGCACTCGGGCTCCACCTCAGGTTCCTGATGAATGGCAGTTCCCTTACACAGAGGAGTCCAGGCAGCTGCAGTAAGATTGTTCAGTGGCTTCCTGTTCCCAACCCCACCTGTACTATGGTGATATCACACTCAAGGACATCAGTGTGGCTGGGAGTTGTGGCCAGTGTGAGGTTGAGCCCAGGGGGAGATGGGAGAGGAAATGGCATCTCTGCTGGACTCTTCCTCTTCCCGTCTCTATCTCTCCTTGACCCTGAGTGGCCTCTTCCTGGCTCAGGTCCTCAGCCCATGGATCCAGCACCCATAGGGGTCACCCCACGCTGAAGCACATGGTGCAGAGAGCCAGTTCTAATTCCAGAGCCTAGAACCATGAGGCTTGTGTGGCTGTGTGAACCCATCCCCAAAGCCTGTGCTTCCTGGTGAGGCTGAATATGGGGTATAATTTGAAGGAACCCAAAAAATTAACACCACCACTCATGCTCCCTCTAAAATTCACTCTGCACCCATCTGAGGAAGGATAGTCATTACTTTTGAGGAAGGCTTCTCTGTGCCCCCCACCCTTAAAATGTAAATACATTTTGTGAGGCAGGGCAGGTAATTCATTGCACCACTTATACTTCCACTACCACAGATGAACTGCTTAAGCAGGTAGCAAAATGCCTAGAAGAGGTCAAAGGACAGACAAAGTTTTGGAAAGGGGAGTAAAGAGGAATAGTCCACAATATGGAGGATGGGTGCAGGAAAACCCCAAAACCAGAGTGATCCCAGGGAAGTCAGATTATTGGTTCCCTTATTAGAGGAAGAATGAAGGAGGAGCAGGGAATGTCCTGCAAGAAGGAGGGAGCACAGAAGAAGCCAGGACAAACACCCCATTACATCTGCCTAGCACAGACCCACTGGGAAAACTGACGACAAATAAAAACAATTCTGACCAATGTACTTCCTTTGAGTCACTGTTAATGACCTTTGAGTCAACCTCCCTGAGGCCACCCCCTTCCCATTCTTCATAGTCCTGCAAAGTTGGCCAGTAGATACAACTACTTTTGTTGATTCTATATGAGCTGAATTAATTAATTGAACAGTTGATGAATGGATAATAAAAGACAGTATCCCTGAGTTTTATGTTTACTCATGCAAACAAATTCCAAGCATTAAAATCAGCCTTTCCCAGCATCCCACTTTCCAGGAAGCATCCTTTGAGCAGTAGTTCACTAAAACAATTGACCAGGTGGTCCCCTTCTCCAGGCTAACAAAGCTTTGTAGTGTCTATCCAATACATATTCCAGGATGAATCAACTGTGCCTTGCCCTTATCCTAAACAGTGTGTACAAATGTCTGGTTAATGTCACAACACAAGGATTTTAAAATAACATTGACAGATCCTAACTAATCACTGGATGAATGTGAGGGTGCCCAGTTACTGCAGAGATCAAAGATCTTCAGAAGGCATGGGGGTTAGGGAGAAATGGGGGTGGGGTGGGGGAGAAAGAACACTTGTTCATATATAACCTATGATCCACTAGCATCTCAACAAAATGCAGAAACCATAGTGCTTGGCTTTATTTTGTTAGTGATGTGCAGACTTACAGAGAAGCCACGGGACGTGCATGTTCATAATAACTTCTACCATATACTGAGCATTATTATCTTCAAGATCTGGGCTCAGGCGCTTACAAACATCATCTCATTGAAACATCACATGGATTCTGAGCAGTCAATGCAATTATGACCACATTCTACAAATGAGGAAACTATTTTCAGAGAAGCCAAGTTAATTTGCCCAAAGTCAGAGTCAGGATTGTAATTTGGGTGTGTCTGATTCCAAAACATCAGCCTTAACCACCACCTTTAATGATCTTTGTCAATCACACATTTTCCCACATCCCCCTTGGCCTCAGGTTAGTCTCTATAAGTCTCCAAGCCCAGGTTAGGGTCTGCCTTTGCCTACTTACTAAATAGCCCTCAGGGTTTGTTGCTATAACCCATGCTGCCTGGGCCAAAAGTCTTAGCTGATTTTAATAGAAAACAATAATTTAGACACTGAAAAATTACCTGCAATTGAATTAACCACAGAGGGTGACATTTCCTTTCATTTACGTCAAGGATCAGACTTTCTTAAGTGTACTTGGCAACTTAAGCACATCTTTTTTTATTAGTCTTTTAAATATGAACTCATTTAAAGTTTCATTGCATTTATTGGATTTTAGCTTGAAATGTTGCTGGCCCATTAGGCTATCCCTGGAGAGTCCAGGTTTGACCACTGAAGCAAAGAGAACATTTAATAAAGAGCTTCCTGGAGGGCTCATGTGTGACTCACAATGGTTGGATGATAGTTGTATAGTAGTCTGGGATGTCAGTCACACTTTGCCCCCATACAGTTTGAGCTGCTAAAATAAATAGCTGTCTCTTCTTTGAATCACACTTCCTTTTCTATCTAAAATGTAACAGCAGTTTCATTCTCTATCTGTACTTTAAACTCATTCTATTTAAATAATTTCTCTTAAAGTCATTAATTTTATGATAGTCCAGCTTCTCAGGTCTGGCCAACCCATGCTCTAGTGTTAGGACTAAAGGAAACATTCACCTCATCCTTGGAAACTATATAAATGGGAAAATGAAGTCCTTCAGCTCATGCTAAAATCTCCAGGAGCTATTAGCAACACAAGGATTTTCCTGCCTGCCACACCCAAGTACAAAAACCATAGTAGATAGATCTTATATTTAGATAATTTTTCAAATCATAACATTTACATATCATCTGTATGTACTTGCAGAGTGTTTTTAACTCAGGTTGGCTTAAAATTAATAGAGCTGCTTTAAAATTAGTACTTCTTGATTTTTCTCTGTATTACGTGCATTTCAAATATACATATAGAAGAACTTCTATTTCTAGCCAGATTGGAGTAACTGGTGCCAGACTTACTCTTTCACCCTAAATAGTCATAATGCTGGACAAATATATGAGGACAGTGTTTTTAGGCACTGAACAACAGGCATTGCAGAATCAGGATCCCTGAGAGAAGGGAAATATGTGAAGTGAGCCCCACATTCACCATGGCTCTCTCTTTGAGGATCGTTTCTTGACTTAAGTATCAGAAGATAGAACTCAAACAGAGTAAGGCAGTCCTGCTGAACTGAGAAAGCATACTTGTGAATTCAGGTCTCAGGATATCAGGGAGAAGGGATTTGCACTGGAGGAGGGGGAATATAGAAGCAGGAAGGGACAGAAGTTTTGTGATGCTTCTCTGTGAGTCCTTGGTCAAAGGCTCGTTGCACTTTTCTCCAAGGGCCTTAGCAGAGAGATCTGCTACAGGGTTGAGAGAGGAACAGAGATACTAAAGATGCACAGTTCTGGAAAACAGTGAAATTATAGCCCAGTCAGCATAGAGAGACCTCATTAATATCCCAGGTATTCAGCTGGGGCACCAGAAAGGCCATTCCTTAGGTGTGAATAAAACTCTAGAAATTAAAGCCCCCCTATGCTGTATCACCCAAAATGTCCAGCATATTAACAAAAGTGTTTAAACATGTGAGAAGCAGAAAATTTTGACCCATAATCAAGGACAAAAATAGTAAACAGAAACAGACCCTGAAATGACCCAGATGTTAGAATTAGTACATAAGAAATTTAAAACAGGTATTATAAATATGTTCAAAGTCTTAAAGGAAAAGATAGTCTTAATGAGCAAGCAAGTAGGGAATCTGAGCAGAGAAATTAAAGCTATAAGAAAGAAACAAATGGAAATTCCAAAAATAAAAAAACCCACAAAATCCAAAATGAAAAAATTAATCAGATGATCAGATTATATAGGGTAGAAGAAAAGGTGAGTGAACTCAAAAACAGATCCATATAAATGATCTGATCTGAAGAACAGAGAAGTAAGATCAAACCAAAACAAATAGCCTCAGAGACCTGTGGGATATCAAGTGGACTAACATGCACATAATCAAGTCTCAGAAGAAGAGAAGAGTAAAAATGGGAGCAGAAGAAGCATATTTGAAGAAAGTGCAGTCAAAATTTCCCCAGATTTGGTGAAAAGACACCAATCTACAGAACCAACAAGTCCCAAAAACCATGCGATGGCAGATCATAGTTAAAATTCTGAAAATCAAAGATAAAGAGAAAATTTTTAAATGGAGGGGAAATAAAAGTGGAGCAAGAAGAAATAATATATTATATTCAGAGGAACAACAATTCAAATGATGGCTGACTCTTCATCAGCGATAATGGAGGCCAGAAGACAATGTGATGAAATCTTCAAAGCTCTGAAATTTAGAAGAAGGAGGAAGAGGAGGAGGAATTTTCAAATAAATGAAAGCTAAGAAAATGTATTGCCAGGAGACCTTTGTTACAATAAATATTAAAAGAAGTTATTTAGTATAAAGAGAATAATACCAGATGGACACTCAGATCTATAAAAATGACTGAAGAACACAAGAAAGCTAAATATATGGGTAAATACAAAAGACGGGTTTTTTTCTTTTCTTAAGTTTTGTAACAGATAAATAACTATTAGACTAAAAGTACTAGCATATGCAGAGTAAAATATATGACTCAAACCCAATCATATCAATAATTGCATTGAATAAAAAGGACTAGGCACTCCAATTAAAAGGCAGAAATTATGAAGTGAAACCCAACTATCTTCTGTTTGTAAGAGACATATTTTAAATATAAAAGCACAGGAAACAAAAGCAAAAATGAACTTTTGGGACTTCATCAAGATAAAAAGCTCTGAACAGCAAAGGAAACAGTCAACAAAACAAAAAGGTAGGGGCACCTGGGTGGCTCAGATGGTTAAGCGTCTGCCTTCAGCTCAGGTCATGATCTCAGGGTCCTGGGATCGAGCTCCACAATGGGCTCCCTGCTCGGCGGGGAGCCTGCTTCTCCCTCTCCCTCTACTATTCCCCCTGCTTGTGCTCTCTCGCTCTCTCTGTCAAATATATAAATAAAAATAAAATCTTTAAAAAACAAACAAAACAAAAAAACAAAGAGGCAACCCACGGAATGGGAGAAAATATTTGCAAATGATACTATAGATATAGATCCAAGATCTATAAAGAACTTCTCAAACTCAACACCCAAAAAACAAATAATCAAGTCAAAAAATGGGCAGAAGACATGAACAGACGCTTCTCCAAAGAAGTCATATGAATGGCTAACAGACATGAAAAAATGTTCAACATCATTAGCCATCAGGGAAATTCAAATCAAAACCACGTTGAGATACCACCTTATATCAGTTAGAATGGCAAAAATTAACAAGGCAGGAGACGACAAATGTTGGAAAGGATGTGGAGAAAGGGGAACCCTCTTACACTGTTGGTGGGAATGCAAGTTGGTACAGCCACCTTGGAAAACAGTACGGAGGTTCCTCAAAAAGTTAAAAATAGAGCTACCCTATGACCCAGTAATTGCACTACTGGGTATTTACCCCAAAGATACAGATGTAGTGAAAAGAAGGGGCCCATGTACCCAATGTTCATAGCAGCAATGTCCACAATAGCCAAATGTGGAAGGAACCGAGATGCACTTCAACAGACGAATGGATAAAGAAGATGTGGCCCATATATACAATGGAATATTACTCAGCCATCAGAAAGGAAGAATACCCACCATTTGCATTGACATGGTTGGAACTGGAGGGGATTATGCTAAGTGAAATAAGTCAAGCAGAGAAAGACAATTATCATATGGTTTCACTTATATGTGGAACAAAGGAATAACATGGAGGACATTAGGAGAAGGAAGGGGAGAAGGAAGGGGAAAATGAAGCGGGGGCAATTAGAGGGGGAGATGAACCATGAGAGACTCTGGACTCTGGGAAACATCTGAGGGTTTCAGGGGTGGGGGTGGGGGGATAGGTTAGCCCGGTGATGGGTATTAAGGAGGGCACGTATTGCAATGAGCACTGGGTGTTATATGCAAACAATTAATCATGGAACACTACATCAAAAAGTAATGAAGTACTGTATGGTGACTAACATAACATAATAAAAAAATAAATAAATAAAGGCACAAAGACATACCAAGCAAATGGTAAGCACACAAAAAACTAGTGTGGCTGCCTTAATATTAGACAAAGTAGACTTTAAAACAAGGAATATTACCAAAGATAAAGAGGGACATCTCATGAAAGTAAGAGTCCGTTCCAAATGAAGACATATAAATATGCACATAGGCTATCTGTATGTACATATGCATGTTTTTCTCTTTTAACTCCCAATTCCTTCTCCATTCCACCTTGCTTCAGAACACTGATCTGTGCTCCGGAGTTTGGAGATTTCTCAGACTCTCCTGCATCTCTTGCTCTTTCTACATGACCAAGGACAATCTGATGTTTTCAAGTGAGATCTGGAAGGCAGGAGTGAGGTAGAAGCTGTGCATCTGAGCACAGTCAAAAAGGCCCTTGGGTTTTTTAACACCAGTGTTAGCAGAGGTTTCAGTGTCTAGTCATTATCTTGAGTGTCTACTGAAAAGGAACAGGACATCCCTTTTGCTACTGTGGATCACAACAAGTCCTGGAGCCAGTAGACACATCCCATTTTCTGATTGGGGTTACTCCCTCCTCCTGGCAACCCTTTATCATGGAGGCTTGGTTCTGGAGTCAGTGGCTTCCTAATCTGAAAAGTCAGTGCTGAAAAAAAAATGAGAAGTCAGTGCTGCAATATGCCTTTGGGACACATTCCTAAACCTGAACATAAAATCTGTTTCTTCAGCATTCCCAGTGACTCTCTAAGCCAATTGAAGACTGGTAATAAGTTCTGTCCTGTCTAATCCAACTAGAGAGGGCTCCATTTTCAGCAACCCAACCCTGACCGATACAGGTCTGATCTTCTAGCCATGGTTATTGTGTTCATTCACTAAAATGTTAGGGTTTGTTTGCTACCACAGCATACCCTATCTTCTCCTGATAAATGCAGTGACTAAGCTGGTCTTGTAGCCCATATCTGTCTAACTCCAAAAGCCTGCTCTTAACTACCCTCTACTGCTCACAGTTCTCTTGGAAGGGCAAGATGGATGTATGGTCATGAGAGGTCATATTACAACACAAGAAGGCAAAATGAACATACAGTCATGAGAGATCACATACCAGTACAGGAAGACCAAATGGATATACAGCCATGAGAGACGGAAGAGCAATATAAGAAGGCAAGATGAATACCTAGTCATGAGAGATGCCCAGCCATGCAAGATGGGAAGGAAGGGCTCAGATGAGTGGTGTGGACAGTGAGCCGGTAGGAACACACACGAGCGCTCCCCAGGAGTGGAGATGGTGAGGAGGGGTAAAGCACAGGACTGGGACTGGGACTTCACGTATTTGGCAGAGGGGAGAGAAGCTTGAGCTCGTGGTTCTGACCGAGTCCGATTTCCTGATTCCCTCCCTCTCCCTGTGTGACAGTGACAAAAGCCAACTGGATTCTACCACAGACACCATTTGCAGCAGAAATCCAGAGACTGCTTGGCCCCTGCAGAGCAAGCGGCTTATTGAGAGAAGATTGGATCGGTTAGCTCTGCACACAGTTTTGTCCCCGGCCGCTTCTGGTAAATGAGCGTTAGCACATGTTACCCACCTGTCCCCACCTGTTCCTTGAAGCGGCTTAGTCAGACCTGGTAGTGCGCTAAATGATGGGTAAGTCTGCGAGAAGAAAGTCCTACTTAGAAATATCAGTACGTACAAGGAAGGAGAACATACGTTCAAAAGTATGCCCCTAGCGTTTTGCAGAATTGCTGCTCTTGAATTTCACTGTAATTAATTCATGTCATTAACACATTTCATAGGCTTGGAGTAGCATCATCGTTTACTTTAAAAAAAACATCACAGCGTATCATCGTTTGAAATAAGACATCAGCTTTCTGGTTCCTAGCTCCTGATACTGTCATTTAACCCGTCAAAGATTCTGTTTCTTCAGTGAGGACCTGGGAACAATATCTGGTGATCAAGCCAGTTTACTTGTTTATTCTACCTGCATTCACTGAGTGCCCGCTCAATATGGTGAGAGCCAGGAAATATGAAAACCGGCCCAAAGCAAATATTCATTTATCTCAAATATTTAGCATTTTGTTTAAGGGTCATAAGCACCTGCTCTGATGCCAGGTAACCGTGTCTATAATGGCCATTCCCATTGGGTGAGGTGGGTGAAGCCCTGCTAAGCGAAAACCCCACTGCTGTGAAGCCAGGGGCAGCTGCAGACACGGGACACGGATGGTCGGTGGTACATGGCACACGGGGTACATGGCGGCTCCTTGGGGCTTTGCACCTGCTGCAGTTCTGGTGCCCGGGCTGCTCCAGGAGCCGGGAGCCTGGGTAGCAGAAATAACCCTGCACGAGCATGCGTTTCGGACCTCATCTCTTTCAGAGAAGAGGGAGGATTCAGATCCTCAGAGGGGACAAATCCTGTTTTTCCAGTCCTGTGCCCGACTCCTGCTCTGTTTAAAAGATTCAAGTGGGGGCACCTGGGTGGCACAATCGGTTAAGAGGCCAACTCTTGGTTTCGGCTCAGGTTGTGATCTCAGGGTCCTGAGATCGAGCACTGTGACCGGCTCTGCACTCAGCACGGTCTGCTTGTGTTTCTCTCTCCCTCCCCTTCTTGCCCTCCCCTCCGTGTGCTCTCTCTCTCTCTAAAATAAACAAATCTTAAAAAAAAAAAAAAAAGATTCAAATGGAAATCATTGGTAGTTTCAAACAACCGAGCTTTAAGTCCTGAGAAAGACAAAACCTATTTACCCAGGAGAGGCAAGAGGGGAGCAGTGGAAGGAGCCAGCAAGACCAAATTAGATCCCTCCTCTGCCCCTCAGTCGTTTTGTGACCTCAAACAACTCACTTAGCCTCAGCTTCCCCACCCATCAAATGAATGTGGTAAGAATTCTCGCCTCTTGGGCGTTTTTATGAGGCTCTGGGATAAAACATGTCAATGGCTTAGGCAGTTGCTAGTATGCAGCAAGTGCTCAATAAAACATTATTACTTCTATCATAAACTTTCATATAATTACCCACATTTCACGGGACCCTCCCATCTCAGCAAATTGCTGCATTTCTGCGCATGCCTCTTCATGCACATGCTATTTTACTTTCTTATAACCCCAGAGATGGATTGTTCTCTGACGGGTCACATGCTGCGGAGGAACCTGGCACGTGCTTTCTGGAAGCTGGGCTGGTTGCTCCGGCCCTCCTCACTCAGAGGCTTCTTCAGCAATCCCACAGCTGCGCACCAGCCCTCCTCGGGTCACTTGCTTGTCCCTGGCATCTCCAGGAACCCCCCACTGGCCATTTCAACACCAACGAGGCCACCTGGCGGTCTCCACAGGCTTCCCACAGGCCAGAGCTCCGACGCCGGAAACGGCCCCAGGATGGCCCTGGGTGTCACTGGAAGATCAGCTGACTTACAGAGAGGCTAACTCGCTCAGCCTGCCTGCCCTGCAGGAATGATCACGATGAGCAAAACGGGAGTGTGGGAGTCAGAGGGCTGAGGCCACAGACACACCGTGGGCCGATAGGCTAGGGCTTGCCTTGGTGGAGCGTCACACCTTAACGGTACGCCGAAGGGCTGAACCCTTTGACCTGTAACTAGGGGCCCAAAGTCAGCAACATAGCCTCTGTCTGTCTGTCTGTCTCTGTCTCTCCATGTTGCTTTGTCTCTCTCTTTCTTCCTCTCTCTGTCCCTCTTTCCACCTCTCTCTCTCCATTTCCCTCTCTCTGTATCAAAAGTTCCTGTAACTGTTAGGCCATAGGTTGAAGACTGAAGTGCAGGCCTGTCTACTTCTCAGAGTTAATCTGGAGCATTCCAGGCTCAGGGAAGCAGAGACAGAACAACACAGAACAACTACTTAAGTATTTTGGCCTCTTGTCATTGAATCTCCAGACAAGCATTTTGAAACTGCTCTTACCTATCTGATCTTATTGCCATGTTACCTACTTGCATGTGTTCATCTTCAGGGATGAATTCAAGAGTGGGGCTTGTGATTGTGGGTATCTCTTTGCTGCCAATGGAGAAGCTTCTGTTTGGACATCCTCACTCATCACAATAAGACTTCTAGTTCAAAATCAAGGGATTAGAAAACACTCTGCAGGCAGGAGCGATTTCCTGTGAAGTTATAGGCTTCCAACCATCCTCCTCCAGGTATCCAAGGCTGAGTGGGTGGGGGAGGAGGGAAGCCCAGGGACCATCACCTGAGGCCCACACCTGGCCCCTGTCACATACACTCCCCATGTTGCTTCTGTCCAGGGAAAAGAGGGTATAAGACCCCCAAGGGTAGCTTTGAGAGGGGCCAGGTAAGAGCGAGTGAGACAAAGAAAGGTAACACCAATGCCTGATGGGTGGGGCTGCATGGGTGGGGGATGTGCATGGGGTGAAGGTGGTCATGTGACCTGGGCTATTTCAGAGTCACATAGAACCACCTCCTGCTCCAGGTGCCTCCAGAGTCAGGGCTCAGAGCCGGCTGCAGAACACCCCTGTGAAATATGGGGGGCCCCCCGTTTATGGCCTCCCGGGAGGAGACTACAGGCAGGATGACCCCGGCTCTGCCCCAAGAACCCTCTCAATGCATGGAACTCAACTCTCCCTTTTCAGGTTTTCTCCACGGACAGAGAGGGTTCTGTTAATTGAATCATGTTCCTAATTCGTTGGTCCCAGAACCCAGTCGGGAACTTCAGCATTTGCCAGTTGCTGAGTTATTCACAGGAGAGGGTTGCACACACCTTCACCGGCAGCCTTTAGGAGAGCTGAGTCCCACCTGCTTTGTTTGAAAAGTGCTCACACGGTAAGTATTAACTTCTGCCTGAGCCAGCAGCTGGGAACGATCCTGATCCAGTTTTGCAAGTGACTTGTGATGAACTGTGGCCCCAGCTCTCTCGGCGGCAGGTGTCAAACTGACATAATCCCGGGGTGGGAGTGGGGCAGCGGGGGTGGCTGGCCATGAAATCTTCGGCTGTCCATCCCCATGTGCTTCTGTGGATATTTGTGGTTTGCATTTCCAGTGGGTTTCATCAAGTATGAGTCTCATGGCCCCAGAGAGCCTGCTAACATGATCACAACTCATTCAAGGAAAGAAAAATGGAGGCAGAGAGAAAGCGAGTCCACAAAGCTGACCAGGGGCAGAGGTAAGGGGGCAAGTGGGCCCTGCACACCAGCCCAGCCAGGGCTTTCAGCTCAGACAAGCTGTGAAGCCCCCACTCCTACAAAAGGGCGCGGGGGTCGCTCCAACTATGGAGCCTTGTGACAGTCATCCTTCCGAGAAGTGGGGGGTAATGCTTGGGGCATAACAGGAGAGTCTCTTAACAAGAGATCTGCTCAGAGAATTTTTCTCCCAACAGTCAGGAGGGCCTTCGATTTGTGGGGAACTGGGCAGAGAAAAGGGGTGCTAGCTGGAGGGAAGGGGGGTACTTTCCAACCAAAAGAGTTCACAGAGTCATGATGACCTGGCTCATGATCCGCCTGGTGACCATCCAGATGCTGAGAAGTCCCACGGGAAATAAGACTGGAAAAATGAAGATAAATATGAGCAGAAAATGAGGTCAAAAACTTGTCATATGACCAACAAGTCACTGGATGATTTGGTTTGTGCCGCAGATATTTGAAGTAATACTTCATTAACACAAAATAATGTATTCAATGTCTATGTTAGTTATAAAATATAATTACACAAGGAACATCTGCCCAACTTAAGAACCAGACCAAAGCCTTTGAAATTACCTAGATGTTTCCTCCCGATTGGTTGGCCTGCGATAAGCAAAATCCTGAAAATTGTGTTTATGGTCGCTTCTTTAAAAATGTGAGCATGATCACTCTGTTGCCTCATTACTTTAATTTTCACTAAGAGAATTTAATATTTTACTTAAAAGCATACTTTGTAGCATAAAATATCCTTGGGTTGACATCACTGAGTCCAGCTTCTTGTTATTCACACCTTTGGTTTTTATTAACTTCGTCCTCCCTGCCAATAAGCTGAGCTGCGTGGTGAGGGAATGAGACGTTGATGGGCTCAGGAGAGATAGAGAGGTGCTGAGTGTGGTCCAGGTCCTGAGGGGGTCTGGGCAACCCCTGAACACGAAAGATAGTAACTTACGAGCACTTACGTATGGCAGGTGCTGTTCTTAGCACTCTGCTAGCATTTTAACAGATTATCCTCACAATTCTGCAGTAAATTCAGTACTATCTTTGTATTACAGGGGAAGAAAATGCCTCCTAAAGAAATAACTCACACAAGATCACTTACTTTACAGAAGCAAAGGCAGAATTTAAACTCTGCCCTGGATAGCTCCAAAGCCAAGGCCTTTAGTTTCAAATCAGTCATTTTACTAGACAACCTCTATTGCTCCATTGAGTTTGACTTAAAACCATGACAATTTAGGACTGAACTGGGTGTGGTTGGAGGAGTTAGGAGTTTTGCTTCCCAGTTTTGTTTCAGCTCAGGTAAAATGGGTTTTAGGACTCCACTCTACTAAAGTGAACCAAATGCTTGAGGGACCCCAGCCCAGCACTGCATATGATGTGAGCATGATCACTCTTTCTAAGAGATTTGTTTGACACACAGAGGCATTTGACAGCTCCGAAAAGAAGGACTTGGGAAATTATAAACTATGATATTGGACAAAAAGACGAGCAGTTTTCTGAGTTCTAGAACAAACAGTACCTAGGGAAAGAAAACAAGAAGCTGACGGAGATTAGGGGAAAGATTTGTAACACTCTATTTAAACCTAAGCAGACATATCCTGATATGCTGGCGCTGAGGTTTTGGAAGCTGGGGTGGAAGGAATGGTAGAAGCCACAAGCCACTGTTGTAAGTTGCAGAAGCACTGGAAGTTCTTTAGGAAAGAGCAAAAGAAGACCTTGGAAATTTCATTTGAGGACCTACTGTATCATTTAGGGGCTAGCAGATACCAAGGGTCCCTTACCTATTGTCCCTATGTTCCTTGAGAATAGGAACTGGGCCTCAGTCCCCACTTTCCCTTCACCTTCCAACAGTGTACCGTTCACTATGTGGTGTTGCAATAACCCCTCTGACCTCAGAACCTCAAGGAGCATAAGCCAAATTTATCAGGGTGGGAGGCACAGATCGGAACCAGAGGCCAGCTTCTGGAAATGCAGCCCCAGAAGTGGACCAAGACGTGTGCTGACTGGCAAACCTTACACTGACCATCACCCCCCATGAGCAAGTCATGCCTCTGAGTCTTGCTGCCTGGGAAACTTCTGTAGATCCCTGCAATAAAACAGACAATTTCCACTCCCTATCTCACTTAATTTACTGCTCAATTTATTGTGGGTGGGGCTAGCCACAGGGAATTGGGGCTTGAAATGGTTCGCTTTGTTCTCTGCATGCTGCCTACACACCCACTTCTCTGCCATCTATGAAGGAAGAAAGTGCAATGTGCCTGGAATGAGAACACTGAACTCCCATGATGATATTCATCTTAGTGACTGAAAAAAAAAAAAGGCAGAGAGGAGAAAGAGACTTAAATTAACATCCCCCGGATCTTCGGGGCAAGTGTTTAAACATTGAGAAAAGAACAATACCATTTCAGTATGGGAAGCTATACACAATAAGCACACTTACTTTTTTGTTTTTTTAAGATTTTATTTATTTATTTGAAAAAGCAAGAGAGAACAAGCCAGGGAATTGGCAGAGGGAGAGGGAGAAGCATGCTTCCTGATGAGCCTGATGGATCCTGGGATCATGACCGGAGCCAAAGGCAGATGCTTAACTGACTGAGCCACCCAGGCGTCCCTATAAACACATTTTCTATAATGGCTTTTTCTAAACATGACTCCTTAGTAACTGAGATTAAGTGTAAAAGTTGTAACAAAGGAAATTTCATACATCTCTTAAGATTAGCAAGGCATTTAAAATTCATTATATTTTTCGTAAAGTAAAAAAAAAAAACTTCTGCAATCATTAAACAAAGTTGGATTAAAATAACCACATAAGTGGCCACTCAATCCTGAGGATGAAGAAGAATGTTCTTGTTTGTCTCATGGCTTTGGATGATTTCCCTGGTGCTGAGTCCACGGAAGCATCCCTCTACAGAGCTTGGTGAGTCCGTGTGGCTGGTGTGTTCACATGAAGGAGCAGAAGGTGTGTGGGAAGGTGAGCAGGGTTCCCATCTCAGAGCTTTGTACATCACATTGGAACTACATCCTAAAGTCGGTGGGTGTTCAGTGAAGTGTATCAAGTAAAGGTGTGGGGAGGTGGGCAGGCTCCAAGATGGCCCAGTGATCCCCCGCCTCCCATGATATTCACACCCTGGTTCTACCCCTTCCCTTTGAGTGTGGGCTGGATTTAGTGAGTTACTTCTAATGAAAAGAACACAGCAAAAGTAAAAGGAGGTCATTTCTGAGATTAGGGTATAAAAAGACTGTGGCTTCCATCTCAGTTTCTTGGTCTCTGTCTCTGTCTCTCTCTCATTGAGAGAAGAGGAATAAGTTGCCATGCTGTGAACTGCCCTATGGAGAGACCCACATGGCAAGGGACTGATATCCACCCAGCTAAACTGCTTCAGGACTTCTGACCCTCAGAAGCTATGAAATGATGTTTGTTGTTTTCAACTGCTAGATTTTGGGGTGATTTGTTATGCAGCAATAGACAAATACATGTCTATTATTTGTATGTTAAAAAAGAATGGCCCTGTTGAGACTCCGACTCTTGATTTCGGCTGAGGTCATGATCTCAGGGTCATGAGATTGACCCTGGTTGGGCTCTGCGCTGGGCATGGATTCTCTCTCTCCCTCTCTTTGCCCATCTCCCTCACTTGCACACATGCACTTTCTCTCTCCCCCTCGCAAAAAAAAAAAAAAAAAGAAAATTGAAAAAGAAAATGGCCCCAGCACACAGGAAAGAGTGGAAACTGCCAGGATGGTGCCTTGGGTTCAGCAAGTGATGGTTAGCATAGTAAAAGGAGGCATTCTAGGGACAGTTAGGAGGAGGGCAAAGCAAGTGGTGAATTGCTTGCATGTTAGGAAGGAGGTAGGGAGAGGAGGCAGAGGTGGTGCCCTGGTTTCTGGTGTGAGCACCCAGTGGGCAGAATGACCACTCACTGAGGCAGGGGCCCCAGCAAAGCCACAGGAGTGCACAGAGGGATGATGTGCTCAGGCTGGGAAAGGTCGATTTGAAGGTGCCTTAGGACATCCAGGTGGAGGCACCTCATAAGCAGCTGGAGATGTAAGCCAAAAATTCCAAAGGGAGAACTGAGAGCTAGAGTGGTGGCCTTTGCAGTCAGTGGCATTTCGGGAGGGGGGGAGAGAGGGCTCCATGAAAGTTACTTCCCTGTGCCTCTGATTCCCAGTCTGAAGACAACAAATTGGCTGAGCGTGTAATTGGCTATCCTGTGAGGCGCCAGAACAGGACCTGGCACGTAATAAATACTCAAGAACGGCTATTGTTAAGGAACATCTTTGGAGAAGAGCAAATGGCCGGGATGGCCCAGGAATTGAACCTAAGTCAGTTTTCAGGCACAATTATTTTGTACTTTGGTTTTCTCTTCTACAACATAGTTGTCCAGTGGTCAAGAGAAATCCGTGTCAAAAAATCTCACATCTGGTCACGAGAGGACAATGTGAATAAAGGATGTTAGCTCTGACTTCAGGGTCCAAGACAAACTCAATTCACTAGGGGAAAAAAAATCTCAAATGCTTTCTCTACTGGAATGAAAAGTGCATTCTTTTAAGGAGTTGAGGGGCAAAGACCGGGTGGAGAGGTAACTTCCCTGGAGGCTTTCAGAGCAGTGAGTTTGGGAACCCGAGGGAAGATATTCTAACACAGTCAAGTTGAGACTAGAAAATTGCTTCACACACACCAAGTCCCAGAATGAGCCTGCCTTCCTTGTTTTCTTCCTAATTAAGATGTGTCCAATGAAAAGAGGAGGGGCATGATTCATGTCTCCAGCCATTCATAAATAGTTGAAGCTGACACCAAACAAAATCTTAACTGTGTTCCCCAACACTTTCTGCTTGCCCATTGATCAGACCACCATCCTCGTTGGGAGCTCCTAGCCGATGGGTAACACAAGAGCTTAATTACCGAATGTGCGGTTTCTTCAGAAACATGTGCTTTGCTAACCACGAACGATGTCTTAAAGCTGAGACTGGCACATGTGAATGAATGAATAAAGAAAGAAAGAAAGAAAGAAAGAAGAAAGAAAGAAAGAAAGAAAGAAAGAAAGAAAGAAAGGAAGGAAGGAAGGAAGGAAGGAAGGAAGGAAGGGAGAAAGAAAGAAAGAAAAGAAAGAAAGAAAGAAAGAAAGAAAGAAAGAAAGAAAGAGAAAAAAAGTAGTGTTGACGATGAAGAAAGCTGCCACAAGCCATCCAGCCCGTCCACAGGGATCCAAACTTGGACACAAGGCAGCAGTCACTTTGAGATCATTCTGCTCCCTTGCCAGGATTCTTCTTTCTTCATAGACAAATAATGCTCCGGTCCCTCCTCTGTTCGTGGAGGCGTTTATAGAGTGCCTTCTGTAGCTTAGGTCCTGTGGCGGGCCACAGAGACAAAGCTGAGCATGACAACCTCTACCCTCAAGGGGCTCAGCTCACACCTGTCAGTGGATTATTGAAATCACAGGAAAGAGGGAAACCCAAATTAAATATTATCATAAAGCAAAAAGAGCACATTAGGTGAATCACAAATAGAAGTGTGTGTGAGTGTTGCGGTAGCAGAGAGAAAGTAGCAATTCACTGTTTGGGGGAGTTTGTTTTGTTTTGTTTGTGAAGATTTATTTATTTATTTTAAAGAGAGAGCACGGGCAGGGGGAGGGGTAGAGAGAGAAGGAGAGGGAGAAGCAGGCTCTCTGCTGAGCACGGAGCCCGACGCGGGGCTCGATCCCACAACCCTGAGATCATGAGCTGAGCCGAAATCAAGAGTCGGACGCTTAACCAACTGAGCCATGCTTGGGAGAGTTTGAAACAAAACCAAGAGGATGTATATATACATACAGACAGATTATCTTAAGGAACTGGCTCGCAGGATTATATGGGTGGCAGGTCTGAAATTGGCAGGATGGACTGGCAGGCTGGAAACTCAGGCAGGGTCTCTGTGTTACAGTCTTGAGGCAGGATTGTTTCTTATGGGGCCCCAGTCTTTGCTCTTGGGGTCTTCGGCTTGTTAGAGGAGGCCCATCACGTTATGGAGGGTAATCGGCTTTACTAGAGGTCTACTGATTACAAAATATTAATCACATCTAAGAAACACCTTTGCAGCAATAGCTACTCTAGTGTTTGATCAACCTCTGGGCACTGTGGCCCAGCCATGTGCTATTAACCTCCGCAGTCAGGGAAGGCTTCTCGGAGAAGGCACTTATTTATCTTTGTGTGAGTGGCTTTGAGAGGGGGTCCCAGGAAGCACAGACGAGGGAGGTAGAAGGTTATTCAGGAAAGGGACAGGAGGCAATCAGGTGTGGTTTGTATGCAGGTTGTCACTGTGGGCAACTGGTTTGTAGTCCTGCTTGGGACCCTCTGCATCCTTGGCCCCTGGAATCATAGCACATTGGCAAGAGAGCTTGTGCAGCAAAACAGGGTGGCCTCATCCTAAGCCTGAGCGCTGAGAGAGGACTCCCAGGTATCCATGCTAAAGACACGTGGGGCTGGAAGTCCAAGCATGTAAGTCCAGCCTGGCGACGTCCCAGACCCCAGCTCCACAACTGTCCCAGTGTGGCTGGCCTGCCCATGTGTGGGCAGAACAAGTCCTGAGTGGGACTGGAGGAAGCAGCCTCGGGAGGGAGATGGGAAGGGCAGGCATTCACAAGTGGGCCAAGTCGGTGGACAAAGCATCAGCATCACCTGCCAGCCACGCCCAGCTCTGCCACTGCCCGTGCGACCTTGGCAAACTAAGTAACCTCTCTGAGCCTCACTTTCTTTATCTGTACATGGGTGGACTTGAAAATTGAGGCGCTCAGGCATTTCCAGTGCTTAGAACAAGGCTGAACTTGCAGCCGACCTTTTCCCTCTCCTCGGCCCCGGGCCAAGTTCAGCAGTCTGGATTTACTCCGTTTCCAAGGCAGAGCAGCTTTGCTTTCTTTGAGTGTCTGCAGGCGTTAAAGCATTCCAGCAGAGGAAGGGGGTCTGTGCCGAGGGGTCGCAATGACACAGTTGTGGGTCACCAGAGCTGCCTCACACTCATGACTCACTTTCTCAAAAAAAGACACGCCGAAGATGCCAACACTAAGGAGAAGGGTTTCTTTCATTCTCTAGAAGCAAGTGTTTTTGATGTAAATGTCTCTGAACCCATTTCCCACACGATCAACCCACACAGTCTTATCTTTGGATGACTCAGGCCGAGGGTCAAAGAGCCGGCAGATGTTTTTACAGTAACCCTCTCATAGTCTCCATATGGATTCCGTTTTCCAAGGACAACGCAGCTGCGTCTGGGAGCGGGAGGTGACTTCGCCCATCCGCAGTGGCCCCTGAGTCCTGCACTCCGTCTCCCGCTTTGGCCACAGCTTGCACACCAATCGTGGGCAGTACCACTCCACGACACGGCTCACCCTGTTGCCACGCTCGACCCTCTGCAGGGCATGCCCTGGCCAGCTGCCCCGTCCTGGAGTCGTTAGCACCCTTTCCTAGGAACTGCCCTCCCTCCTCAGTCCAGATGGTGACAGGGTCTCCTGGGAGTTTTAATAATTCTAGCTAATATTCACTGAGTGCTTACCGTGTGACAGGCACTGTGTATCCAGTAGCCCATTTAATCACAGAAACTCTATGGGGCAGGTGCTGTTCTCGGCCTCATTGACAGATGAGGAAACAGGCAGGCAGGGTTTCCTAAGGTGGTAATATATTCTCAAGATCGGGTGGATCAGGGTCAGAATCCGTGAAGTCGGACTCTTACCTGCCACGCTGTCTTCCCTCCATTTACACATGCCGACCTCCGTCTGGCTGAAGTTCATTGACGGTCAGCGGTGGGCCTGCCCCTGCTGGGAAAGAGTCCTCCGTCTGCGTATTTAGAATTAAAACAAAGTATACACAGGCGGGAGGGAGATAGCACATGGCAGAACCGTGCTGTGCAAACAGGGACAAGCATCTTCCCTGCCCCCTGGCCGAGCAGCGGAGGAAGCCGGCCACCAGGACAGCAGTACAGACAGGCGAGCCCACGGGGTAGGGCCACGGGGGAAGAAGGCCCGCGGTGCTGGCTGCCAGCCCTGTCACCAGAGAAGAGTCATGCTCAACTACAAGCCAAGCACAATGACGTCCTGCAAAGCCGTCAGCCGTGCCTGCTAATTGCTTTCCTTTGGAAAGATCACATATCAGATTTGTATTTTAATTCTGTGTCTGCTTTGCCGGGGCCCTAAGCACCGTCGTGGTCTGCTCTTGGGCCGTCTAGCGCTGCTTGCATGTCGATAACAAATCCTGCTGCCTCACCGGAGGCGGTGGTCCCCAGGGGCTTGGGCCCCTCGTTCGGAACTTCCCAGGGGCTGCGGAGCCGTGTGGGGGGGTGCAGGCCGGCTGCCCCCCAACAGCTGCGTGCCAAGCCTGCAGACACAGCGGCCGTTTGCCGCCAATTATAAAGGTATTTTATGCTGTTTTCTTTTAAGTTGAACATAGGTCTTTCACAAACGTGCTTTCCTTAAGATATATTCAATGAGAGGTTTAATTATATCTTCGTAGAGACTGAGAAAGAGAATGTGAGCAGGAAAGCATAAAATGGAAGCACGGGGGACTGAAGCCTTTAGGCTACCTAGATGCAGGACAGCGTCCCCAGGTCACTCGACGTGCACACAGCGTGAGGATAGCCCCGTTTCAAAGGGATGAACTCCACCGACGTCTCTGTGTCCCTCTCCCAGGGCCACCATCACCAAGCGCTGCAGCCCGGGTGGCAGACACAGCAGAAATGTATTCTCTCCCCAGTTCTGGAGGCCAGGAGACCAACATCAAGGTGTCCTCAGGGCATGCTCTCTTGAAGCCTCCAGGTGAGAATCTGTCCTGTGCTTCTCTTGGCTTCTAGTTATTGCCATCCTTGGTGTCCTTGGCTGGTAGGCACATCTCTCCAACCTGTCATCACATGGTATTGTCCCCTGTGTGTCCTCACATGGTCTTCCCTCTGTGCATGTCTGTCTCTGCATCTCTTCTCTTCTTCTTTTTTTTTTTTTTTTTTTTTAAGATTTTATCTAGGGCGCCTGGGTGGCTCAGTCGTTAAGCGTCTGCCTTCGGCTCAGGTCATGATCCCAGGGTCCTGGGATCGAGCCCCACATCAGGCTCCCTGCTCAGCTGGGAGTCTGCTTCTCCCTCTCCCACTCCCCCTGCTTGTGTTCCTGCTCTCGCTGTGTCTCTCTCTGTCAAAAAAATAAATAAAATCTTTAAAAAAAAAAAAAAGATTTTATCTATTTATTTGAGAGAGAGTGAAAGTGATCACAGAGGAAGATGGAGAAGCAGACTCCCCGCTGAGCAGGGAGCCCGATGAGGGACTCAATCCCAGGACCCTGAGATCATGATCTGAGCTGAAGGCAGACGCTTAACTGATTGAGCCACCCAGATGACCCTTGTCTCTTCTCTTCTTACAGGGACATCAGTCACATGGATGAAAGCCCTTGCTAAAGATCTCATCTTAACTTAATTGCTTCTGCAAATCAGGTCACTTCACAGGTACAGAAGGGTGAGGACCTCAGTGAATCTTTTGGGGGTACAAAATTCAACTCATAGTAATGTCCAAACAATCCTCACCTTGTTCCCGCCTTGCCCCCGAACTCCTAGCGGGAGCCCAAAGCCCCTCCTGTCCTGCTCCCACTAACCCTCTGGGCACAGCTTTTCTAGCTGTTTGCGCTCACCCGGCTTAGCCAGTTAATGGCCACGGTCTCAGGCTCTTTCCTTTGAGCTTCTTCCCATCCCAGGTTCTACCTATCAGCCTTCAAGATGCCATAAGCGATTCTGGAAATCTCTTAGGGCTCCATCTCACTTCTGAGTCATGCACGACCACTTTCCATACTGAATTTTTTGTTGGTAAAGGAGCCCTCACAGCCTGAGTGAGGCAGATCTCTTTGTTTGGGAGTATCCTCCCCTGGTTCAGACCCATTGTGTATTCCTTTGTCCTGCATAGACGTGTGCACCAATGGCCCTTGGGCATGCTCCGGTTTTCTGTATTTCAGACAGACCCGCAGGGGTTGTGTTGGGTGTCTATCTGCAGCATGAGCAGGTGCGCACAGACCATGGCCCCACATCGGCTGCTGGCAAGGCCCACGCTGAGGCCGGTCTTGCTGTGTCTCCTTCACTGGAGTAAAGCATTGTCCATTCAGGACCTGTGTGAGTCATGCCTTTCTTGGCGGCCCTGAACCATGGTGGGGGTTGACATCTGGGACTGCTGCTCCTGGTGGGGTGGTCTCCTCCCCTGGAGGGGCAAACACCTGTCACTTGCTTGACAATTTTGTCTCTTATCTTGCCTCTGAAACTTGAAGTGCATTAAGGATACAAGATCCTTAATGTGACTCTCCAAAAGGTGCACACGGATATATGTGGGTTGTGAAGTATTTATGGAATCAATGACAAGCAAATTATTTTCTGTGTGACATATCAAACAATTTGATTTAATGCTGTCACTCAACTATTTGGGGCAAGGCAGGGACAAGGTGAGGATTGTTTGGACATTATTATGAGTTGAATTTTGTACCCCCAAAAGATTCACTGAGGTCCTCACCCTCCTGTACCTGTGAAGTGACCTGATTTGCAGAAGCAATTAGGTTAAGATGAGGTCTTTAGCGAGGGCTTTCATCCATGTGACCGATGTCCTTGTAGGAAGAGAAGAGACGCAGAGACAGACACGCACAGAGAGAAGACCGTGTGAGGACACACAGGGGACAATACCACATGACGACAGGCTGGAGCGATGTGCCTACCAGCCAATGGTTGTAGACTTCATTTTGCAAAAGGATTCCCTTGGAATGTTCATTAAATTTCAGATTTCTGGGCTCACTTCAGAGATTCCAGAGCAGCAGGGAGGGGAGAGCCCAGGAAACTGCTCCCCAGGGTGATGGTGACAGACGCGGGCTCTTCCAAACATTCTGAGAGGCAGCCACGCAAGCACAGCCTCGGGGAGGGGGAGCGAATGCTGTGATTTTACACACACACAAATACACGCATGCACACACACACGTGCACCCACACACAGACACATGCGCACACATATTCACATATATACACACACCACACGCACATCCACACACGCCACTCGTTACACGCACACACACACAACACACATACATAACACACGTGCACATACACACATACCCACACAGTTATACATACACACACACACATCTCTTCAATCAATTTGACCAAGTTGATTGGCCACTTCTTTTATTTTTTATATATATTTTAAAGATTTTCTTTATTTATTTGTTAGAGAGAGAGAAAAAGAAAGAGCACAAGCGGGGGGAGGGGGGAGGGCAGAGGAGCGTGATGCGGGGCTGGATCCCAGGATCCCGGGATCATAACTTGAGCCGAAGGCAGACGCTTAACCCACTGAGCCATCCAGGCATCCCTGGCCACTACTTTTAATAAAATGTTCCAGCATATGTTAGGATAATGGTGACCTTTGTCCCTATGTCCCAATGTGTTGGGGTGCTTCATTTCCAGCACGGTATTGTGACGTGCACCTGTCACTCTGCTAATTCCCGAGGCTTAGCCTTAAGACCGCAGGGGCCTCAGCTGCTGAGCTTAGGAGCAAGAAGAGTAAGCCAGGCCCCCGGCGGAATGGAGCGGGGAGGAGGAGCCTTGGAGATCTGCCCCGGAGGAGGCGCCTAGCCTCCCCCACGGTGGTGCCGGCCTGACCTCCAAGGGTGGCCGGTGACCGAAGCAGGGGCTGCCACAGGAGTCAGCGTGAGCCACGGCCCCAGCGAGTGGCGGCCACCAGGCCAACGATCACAGGAGGCACGGCTCCCACCGCAGTCCCTTGAAATCCCCCCGCGGCCACACACGTGAGCTTGTTCTCTCTTCCCTCCCGCTGACCAGCCCCGGGACTCGCTGTGCTCACTGAGTTCTTCTCGGTGTGAGTCACTTTGGGTTTAAAAACATATCCCCCTGTGTCCCCTGCCGCGGGTCCTGAAGCTGGCTGCTCCCTCGGGCGCCGGGCGGGGGGCGGGGCATGGCGAAACAGACCTCGCCCCAGTGTAAACCGAGCCTCGTACACACGTGCACATATCCACGTAGTCAGCACACCTGTGGGGTGAAATTTTCCTGAGGGGACCAGTCAGGAAGCAAAATATCCGATCATGAAAATAAGGTTGGAGAGATGGCTTTTGTTCATCCAGTTGATTCTCACAGCCCCTCTGCAGAGCGGGTACCGTTGGAACCGTCATTTAATAAATAAGAAAGCATCAGCACAGAGAAGTTGAGACACTCACCCGGGGTCCAGGGAACATCTCAGGTGCAGACACAGGCCGGCGAGCAGCAGAGGGAACGGCAGGAGCCGGAGGGCCCCACGCGCTGCTCCAGGGTCTGGGGGGCCTGGCGTGCCCCTTTGCAAGTTTAGTCTTCATTCACTCTGACACTCAGAAGATGCGAGAGCATATGTGGTGAAAGAAAAGGAGGGGGACCGTGAGCAGGACTGCAAGCAGCACAGCCAGCTCAGAGTTGCTCACCGGCCGAGGAGACGCAAATACCCAGAGCACGTGTCTACACACACACAGGAAAGCCCACACCACTTAGCCTGAAGCTTTCTGCTCAGCACACCCATTGCCTCCATCTCAGCTTCAGGGAACTTTCCTGTTTTTCAACTGCTGTCTTCATTTCCATCCCTAGTATGCGGGAGAGGGTATTAAAATTTGAATGGTTTCTTAGCTCTGTTCCTTTTTTTTCCCTTCTGGGAAGATTTCCTGCATAAATGATGTCTCAAAAAGTCCGTTTCCAGGGGCTTGTTTTTCTTTAAAAAAAAAAAAAAAAGCCTAGAGATTTTTCTGTGCAGACTTAACGTCTGAAACACACCCAGTTCCCTCTCCCGAATAGTTTCCTCTGTACGTTTCTCCATGTGGGTTTTATTTCCAATGGAGCCAGCGTGGCCACAGGCCAGACAGGGCCCTTTCTGAGCCTGTTCTAGAGGCCAGGGGTGTTTCTACAGGTTACAGACAGAGGGGGGAGCACGTTCCCCACCCAAACCCTTGCTAGAGCTCTCTCCTTTTTCACACAATTGAGGTTTGTTTTACAGGTTCCTCTTCATGCAAAAGACTGTCTTGGATTCTCTGCTGCAGGTATAGAAACTTCTGTACACACCATGCATTACCATCAGATAAAGCTCTGGATCCCACGGAGCACGGTCACTGCGAGCCCACCACTGTCCACCGACTTCTCTTACTTTAGGTTCTTGCCCAGCAGAAGAACTGGGCACGCTCATGTCGGCAAGAAAATGAACCTAGAATATGGGATGTATTAAGCTTATTATGGGAGACTGGAAGGAATGAGCACTTTATTTGCTTAAGGCAGCTTAGGGACACCTGATATTAATAAATGAAATCAGGGCTGAACACTATTTAAAACAACCATACAAATTGGAACATGCTCATCTAGTCAACAGAACATGAAGAAAATCCAGAAGTTGGCAATAAATAAACCGAGTAAACTCAGTCAGTCATTTCAATTCTCTTTTTGTAAGATGTTCATGAAAATTGGATTTTTGGAGGATCTCCATGAGGTTTCACTTTTTTTTAAATTCAAATTCAAGTTAGTTAACATATACTGTATTATTAGTTTCAGGGGTAGAATTTAGTGATTCATCAGTTGCATGTATCAGCCAGCGCTCATTACATCAAGTGCCCTCCTTAATGCCCATCACCAATTATCCCATCCTCTCACCCACCTCCCCTCCAGCAACCCTCAGTTAAATATCCCTAATGAACATGGATGCAAAAATTCTCAACAAGATACTAGCTAATCGAGGGGCACCTGGGTGACTCAGTCGGTTTTAAGCATCTGCCTTCGGCTCAGGTCATGATCCCAGGGTCCTGGGATTAAGCCCCGTTGTCAGCTCTCTGCTCAGTGGGGAGCCTGCTTCTCTCTCTGCCCGCCCCACCCCCACTCACGCTCTCTCTCTAATAAATAAATAAAATCTTTTTTGTGTGTGTGGTGATGGAAACATCCTGTATCTTGACTTTAAAAAAAAAAAGAAAAGAAAGAAAACCCAAGACTCCCATCAAAAAATTACTAGAACAAGAATTCAACAAAGTCGCAGGGTATACAATCAACACCCAGAAGTCTGTTGCATTTCTATACACTACCAATTAAGCAGCAGAAAGAGAAATCAAGGAATAGATCCTGTTTACAATTGCACCAAAAATCATAAGATACCTAGGAATAATCCTAACCAAAAAGGTAAAAGATCTGTACTCTGAAAACTACAGAACACTTACGAAAGAAATTGAGGAGGACACAAAGGAACTGAAAAACATTCCATGTTAATGGATTGGAAGAACAAATATTGTTACAATGTCTACGCTCCCCAAAGCAATCTACACATTCAATGCAACCCTATCAAAATACCACCAGCATTTTTCACAGAACAGGAACAAACAAATCTGCAATTTGTATAGAACCAGAAAAGACCCCGAATAGCCAAAGGAATGTTGAAAAAGAAAACCAAAGCTGGCGGCATTACAATTCCAGATTTCAAGCGATATTACAAAGCTGTCATCATCAAGACAGTATGGTACTGGCACAAAAACAGACACATAGATCAATGGAACAGAACAGAGAGCCCAGAAATGGACCCTCAACTCTACGGTCAACTAATCTTCGACTAAGCGGGAAGTTTCAACTAATCTTCAACTAAGCAGGAAGTTTCACGTCTTGCACTGAATTTGTATTCCCTCTGCATTGTACCAGAAAATTACAGAACAAGGACTGGCATCTCAAACACAGCTGGGTCTCATGCAAATTTTGCTTCCTGCTAAAAATTCTTGAGACTCCCCAAATGTATGTAAGGACCACATTCACTAAAATAATGATAACTAAACTTTTTTGAGTATGGGCCACTGGACTAAGTGCTTTACGTAAATTATCTCATCTAACCCTCACTAAACCTCATTATATATTGTGATTTCCTTCTTACGTGTGGGAAAACCGAGACCTGGAGAGGCCCCAGATCTTGCCCAGGGTCACACGCCTGGTGGCTGGTGACACGGAAGTTCAGCTCCAGCCTGGCAGTTGACCTCCCAGCCTGTGCTCCTGTTGGCAAGATCATTCGGTAACCCTCAGTTATCCAGGGGCTGATCATCTGGTGTCATCTTTTTTTGCTCCAGCTTTATTGAGATGTAATTCACACATAACATTGAGTCCATTTAAGGTGTACAGTGTACTGATTTGATACACATACATGTTGTAAAATGATTACCACTATAACATGAGCCAACAAGGCCGTCACATCACATAATTACCATTTCTTTAGTGTATTGAAAACATTTAAGATCTACTCTATTCAGTTATTAACCGTATTATTACCAGTATTTTTTTTAGAAAGAGAAACAAAAAGCATGCAACCTGGGTGGGGAGGAGCAAAGAGAGAATCTGAAGCAGGCTCCATGCCCAGCATGGAACCCAACGCGGGGCTCGATCTCATGACCCTGAGGTTGTGACCTGAGCAGAAATCAGGAGTCAGACGCTTAACTGACTGCGCCACCCAGGCACCCCTAACAGTATGATGAACTATAACTACCATGCTGTACATTAGAGCCCCAGAACATATTTGTCTTACAAATGGAAGTTCATACTCTGACCAGTATCTCATTTCCCCCCTCCCAGCTCCTGGAAACCTGTGCTCTCCTCTCTGTTTCTGTGAGTCCAGCTTATTCAGACTTCACATGAAGTGATGTCGTATAGTATTTGTCTTTCTCTGACTTACTTAACATAATGCCCTCAGGGTCCATCCATGTTGTCACAAATGGCAGGATTTTCTTCTTTTTTGTGGCTTAATAATATTCCATGACACACACACACACAATATACATCTTCTTTATTCATTCATCTGTTGACGGACACTCAGGTCATTCTCAAGCCTTGATTATTGTGCATAATGCCCCACTGAACATGTGGGTGTAACTGTGTATCTGCCATCCTGGTTTCATTTCCTTTGGATATATACCCGGTATTCTCATTTCTTATTGAGGAGCACAGAGCAGAGACCGTGAAAGCAGCCACATTACAATCTCCTGTGAAAGGCACGAAGGTAATGTAGCATGAGGCCTCGGCCTGTCAGAAATCTATAATCCATCTGTATACAGACAAGGCACATAATTAATTAAATTAAGGTACAATTCAAGGTAATGGATAATCTTCATTAAAATCATAGCATATTTTACCAAAGCTCAGAACTTTGTCATGAAAAGACCAACATACGAGAAACCACCTTCTGGAAACCCCCAAATCTCTCACATGATGAAGTAGTATGGCTACTGCATAGAAGCTTCTATTAGAGTGTCTCAGAAACTCCAGAATTCTGGGGTGAAGATGGGGACTAGCAGAGGGCAGAGGGTCCAGGGACAGGGGCAGAAGGGGTCAGAGGTCAGTGAAGGAACATGAAGAGCCCCCAGCTGGTCCCAGCTTCCTGTGATCGTGCCCCTCACCCTGGAACGCCTTGGCCACCACATCCTTGCTTCTTTTGCTTATTGAGAAAGGAGAGGTGGGAGAGAAGAAAATAGAAGGAAATGAAAAAAGGTATTTAGGAGTAGATGAAGGGAAATTGGTGGGAAAGAAAATGCTTTAAATGGCCTTTTGCCCTGAAGGTGGGAAAGTGAAACAAAACCACCAAGAGAAGCCCCTTCACTCTTAGCGATTTCAAGCAAAGGCTTTCTGACATTTGCTTCTATGGAGCAGAGAAAACAGGCAGAAGGAAATGAAGGGATATTCCAAGGAATTCGATACAATGACCTCATATGACTGGGGCTACATGCTTTCTGATGATATGACCCGTGCAGGATTAATCTATTTGGCCTCCTATTATTCCCATCAGGCATTCTCAGCACAGGATGTGCGCTCCTCAGACGGATCCAGAAACCTGAAAATTTTGTAAATTATTAAGCTGCTGTGATTTTTCTGGGGAATGGTTCTGGCGTTCCCCTCAGCATCATCAGAGATTTCCCAACCCTGCCGATGAAGGCAGATTAACAACTGCAGATTCCGGCAGATATATTTTAAAAGCCTGAGCTTTAAACTTCTCGCTTGGCAGGCCACTGTGAATCATTCCCCAGGGTGCTTTGCTTATTAGGATAAAATGGTGACTTTATCAGACTTTCCAGAAGCCCAGATATTGTATAGAGTCTTTCCAGGCAAACATCCATACCCTTTAACCATCTTTCTTATGATAAGGTTTCAAGTTTTCTCACCAATACGCCAGTTGCTTCTGTGTATCCACTGGTCTGTCATATTTGCGGCATCCACAAAGCCAGCATTGTGTTCCAGGACAAGGCTGACCAGCATAGAGGGAAGAGGATTAGCAGCCTTATTTTGGATGCGGTGCTTCTGCCGATACGACCTAAGATCACACGAACTTTTCTGATAGATACATAACCCTTCGTCTTGCATCAAGTCTTTCTGACAAGTAAAATTTCTACATCTTTCCATGTGCTACCTGCAGACTCACTCACTTTCATTTCTCTCATACTTACACGGCTGATTTTGAGAAAACTAAAGGGCAGGATGTTGTGTTTATCACTTTTAAAATGTATCGCCTTGGATTCAGTAATTATTTAGAATATCACAATATTTTAGGATCCTGATTTCTCATCCAATGTATGGAGTTGTCCCTCCCAGCTTCATGCCCCATCGTGGGCTTGTTTATTATGATCTCAATGGCCTATCCAAGTCCCTGGTTTCACCATTGAGCAGGAGAAGTCCAAGGACTGGAAGCTCCTCCTATCTGACCCTGATTTAGTTTGATCAATGAATCCGTGCTCTTTAGGTAGAAAGTGTTCTACCAGTCAGCAATCCAGCTGACTATTATAGCATCCAGCCCACATTTCTCCATCTTGGCAGTTGGAATATCACAAAATTCTTTCCTAAGGGTGCACGGAGGGGGCATTGGGGGAAGGTGGTCAAAATGTACAAACTTCCAGTCATAAGACAAATAAACATTAGGGGTGTAAATTACAAGATGACTAAAGCTAATATTGTTTAATAAGAATATATGAAAGGTTTTTAAGAGAGTGAATCCTGGTGTGCCTGGGTGGCTCAGTGGGTTAAGCGTCTGACTCTTGGTTTCTGCTCAGGTCATCATCTCAGAGTCTTGAGATCAAGCCCCGCAGCAGGCTCTGAGCTGAGCGTGGAGCCTGCTTAAGATTTTCTCTCTCTCTCGCCCTCCACCCCTCCCCCTGCCCCTGTTCCTGCATGTGTGCTCTTTCTCTAAAAAAAAAAAAAAAAGAGAGAGAGAGAGAATGAGAGTGAATCCTAAGAGTCCTCATCACAAGGAAAATTTTTTTCTTTTTTTTGCTTTTTCTTCTTAGTGTATCTATATGAGATGATGGATGTTCCCCGAACTCAGCGTGATAATTGTTTCACCATACATGTAAGTCAAACCATTATGCTGTCTACTTTAAGCTTATACAACGATGTATGTCAATTATACATCAATAAACTGGAAAAATAAAAATGGAAAAAAGAACTTGCTGAGCCTTACTCTTCTTACATACAGCGTTTTTCAACATTCCATTTGGCCTCATGAAAACCATTACAGAGAAGACAGACTTGACTGGGCAGGGAAAGCTGCTTGGAGGCAGAATGGCTGCTCCAGCTGACCGTGAGCTCTTGGCCTTTGCAAGTTTTGTCCGACAGGTCATGGATTGGGAATAAGATAGGAAAGATTCAGGTATCACACAGGGATCTAATTCTGTAATCTGTATGGTGACTTGCAATTCTGAAACGTTTTTACAACAGATGATTCCCAGGGATGATTTCCAGCTTCAGGTGCAGCTTGATTCAGAGCCCAGCGCACTGTGATCTCTCTGCTCCGCTTCCGTTGTGTGTCAGTTTCTCCCTCAGCCTGCTTCTCCTTGCTACAACCAGATGGCCACAGCATCTGACTGAGCCTGTGTGCTCACGTCCCCAAGCCCGGAGGAGAAAAGAAGGTCTGTGTTCCATCATTCCTAGCAAACAGCTTAACACTTGCACTCATTAGACTGGACTGGGTCACACGTCCATCCTGAAACAATCACTATGGCCAAAGAGATGAGATAGACTGTTCTGGTTATCTGTTGTGGTGGAACAAATCCTTCCAAAATTTGGGGACTGAAACAACAATCAGCTCATTATTCTCATGGTTTCTGTGGGTTAGGAATTTGGGTAAGCTCAGCTGGGTGACTCAGGCTTGGGGCCCCCTGTGGACTTGTAGTCGGATATACTAGAAGCTAGAACACTGGGGAGACAGAGGAAGTTGGTATTGGGAGCTGGCAAGGCATACCTCTCTCTCGGCATGGTCTTGGGGCCTCTCTTCTGGACCAGTTTGGGCTTCCCCACATCATGGAGCTCTCAGGACAGTCAGACTGCTTATACATCAGTGTCCCAGGAAAATAAGGTGTGTTTGGCATTTCTATGGCCTGGCCTCAGAAATCACATAGTGCCACTTCACCCTGCACCGGATGAAACCCAAAAACCCACCCAAGTTTAAGAGAATGGTACACAGACTCAACCTCTCGATGGAAGGGGGACAAGGTTCTAGAAGAACATCTAGAAGAACAGCCATCTTTGGAAAATAAAATTTACAACATATCCTGATGAGCTTAATCTAATCCAAACCCAGTCCGGAGCTGAGAACCCCATGGTTGGCAGTCCCCGGAGTAAACCTGGGGTTACTGATAGAAAAGAGGGACATGGACAATGGTGAGGGTTGGAACAATCCCTCCCTCCTCCATGTTGGGGGTGCTAAATGAAGGACAGGTAAGGAAAGGAGGAGGTCACTGTTCTCTGCCTCCTTTGATGCTTTTTTTTTTTAAGATTTTATTTATTTATTTGACAGAGAGAGACACAGTGAGAGAGGGAACATAAGCAGAGGGAGTGGGAGAGGGAGAAGCAGGCTTCCCGTGGAGCAGGGAGCCCGACGCAGGGCTCGATCCCAGGACCCTGGGATCATGATCTGAGCTGAAGGCAGATGCTTAACAACTGAGCCACCCAGGCGCCCCTCCTTTGATTTTTTATGTACATATTTCTATAATTACTTTATCATAAGACTTAAGTTTTGCAGAGAACGTATTTTTAGCCAAAACTAAACACAAAAGCTTACTTTTAAAAAGAAGACATACACCTCATTAACTAGAGCCACAATTTAGCTGTAATCCAACACATTAGGCTGAATTTTCTTTGTGCTGATTATAAACAGATTAACAGTGTAAACAAAGGTGAAAGCCAATTATCTCTTTTTAGGGACATATACAAACAGTTTTAATGCTGTTGAGGGGCAAGGTGCTCATTATAAATATCTCTGAGAATCTGCTCAATTGACACTTTTGAGATTATAAAAGTTATTTCCTATCCTCATCCTATTGTAATATTGTTAAATTCAGGTAAGAATTTAGTATATGCAGGCAAAATGTCTAAAAAAATAAAGGCTTACTTCTCTTAAGATAGTCAATAACTCAATATTTTTATGCTTTTGCCAAAGTGACATTGACCCTCTCCTATAAGCGGCAGGCTGTATATTGTTTTCTCATTGGGGCAAACGTCTACCAAAGAAATAGGAAATTTATTATTATAAGTTCATAATTAAAAGGTAAAAAAACAACTACTGTGTGTGTATACAATTGTTGACTTCCTTTCATCCCCCCAGATTGGCTGATGCCTTAATTAGAGCATTTCTGCTGTGAACCTTTCTTCTCTTTCTACATAAATGCATTGAAAGCTTATTAAAATGAATTCCCTCTGCCCTCTGACTCTGAGGGATGGCCAGCTTCAGATAATCACCTGTTGATAGCTACAGAGAGTAAGTCAGTGTTTCTCCTATAGATGTGCAGCCCGCCAGGACCAGTGATAGGGCCGCGTGTGCAGGTAAGATGCTCCTGCCTCCGAGTCTGCACTCCCTGACACCCATGGCTCGATTTCAAAAGCATAATGCTCAACCATCGGAAGAATCTGCTCCATGGCTCTGCTGTTGACGGCTCTGGGGGATTTCTGAGCAGCTCTCCTCACTCAGGTGCATTCGATGCCAACAACCTAACAAAGGAACCAGCTAAAAATTCAGTGTTCAGACAACAGTCCATTGTTTGGTCTGTATGACTTCAAATAGCAGGCTGGCCTCCTTCCTTTTTTTTTTTTTTTTTTTCCTAACCCTATTGACTAAATTGGTCTATTATTTTAACATGATATAGAATTTTTGAGTCACAAAAACCTACTCCCATTTTTAATTTTTTGCTGGATACACTTATTCCAGAACACGTGACTTCTTTGCCTGCGAGCCGTATTTTACCAGCTTTTACCAACACAGCTTGTGCTTTACCTGCACGGGGTGAGGGAAATACATGAGCCTTGAGGGCTGGCCTGGGCTGTCTTTCTCCTTTTCCAAGGTCATAGGAGAGGACAGCTTTGCCCGCCGCACCATCCCATGTGCTCCATTGTCAACAGGTTGTCGTCCCACCCAGGTGACAACTTTCTCTCTCGCCTCCTCTGACCTCCCCAGCTACCAGGGAGTTCCCAATTCCTCCATCTCCCCCAAGTAATACACATGCATCACGGTGACCACCTGGACACCACTCTCACCTGCACAGCGGGGAGCCTCTCGAGGTAGGGTGGGGGCAGAGCACAATTTCCACATTGAGGGCAGCTTGGTCCTGAGCTCCCTGCCCTGCACCGGCCACTAGAGGCTCTAACCCTTTGTGTGGGCCAGGCATGGCTGCTCCCAAAAGACTGTCATATTCTTGGTCATGCTTGCACTTCACAGCAACCCTGTGAGATTGGCAGGGTCAGAACCTCTGTCCCATTTTCCAGGAGAAAAAAATGGAGGCTCATCAAGATTAAGTGATTTGCCCCAAGGCAACCAGCTAGGAAATGGCAGAGACAGGCCTCAAACCCAGGTCTTTCCATCAGGCCAAAGCTATTCTGAGGGTCTCAGTGGCTCCTGGTGCTTCAGAAACCCTATTCTGAAGACCACCTCTGCTCCTCCTCGTTCATTCATTTGACAAACATTTTGTAAATACCTTCCATGTGCCAGGCACAGCGCCAGACTCTGAGGAAACATGCATCACACGTGATCAGGTGGGTCGCAGTCTAGTGCAAGGAACAGATGGACGCCATGCCAGGGAGTCTTGAAAGAGGACCCCTAATCTGTTTCAAATGAAGGAACTGGATTCGATGGGCTCCAGGACCACTTTCTGTCCCCACTATTCTTTGGTTCTATAACCACCCAGCCCAGCAAAACTGTCATGATTCTGAGGGGGTGAAGAACACAGAAAATTGAACTTCATAAATAATCCTGATATTTCTCCTAAACCTCTCAATTAAAATGTCCCAATTGAGCTATTTACCTTTCCTCTTTTATTCCCTACTATGGGGAAGGCTGATAAAGAATGGGAAAATGGCTCAAAGTCAGGTGACGGGAAGGAAGCTAGACGCCACTTGGGGCTCCAGTGGTGAGCCCAGCATGGAGGCCGGGACTTCACAGTACCTGCCCTTGGGCTCAGGGCCACCTGCCAGCCACGCTCCCCCTCCAGTTGTTAGCCACCTCCCTGGAAAGAAAAAGTCACAATTTCTGAACAAGCTCTAGACCCCCCCTCGTGCCCACACATGCGCACAGACCAACAAGTTGAAAGGAATCACTGACAAGGGACCTGACACCATCTGTCCCTCAACCTTGACCTTCAGTGGAGAGAGTAAGGAGGTGTGAGAAGCAGGGCCGCTAAAGCTCGTGTGCTGCTGGGAGGCGGGCCCTAACCTGGGGGCCCATGCATGCAGCCCCCATTCCACAGCACCCCCCAACCTCCCTCAGAGGGCCAGCACACAGTGAGCGGGGCAGGGGCTAGAGCAGTGGCCAGGGGCAGCTACGTGGGGACTCTGGGTGTGTGTGTGGGGGGGAGTCTTATAGTCTCACTTGGGTCCCATGAGCCTTTGGAGTTTGTTCAAGGTCTCCAAGTCTGGATTCTCCAAATAGCCAAGGATATGCTGACTGGCCGTTCACAGGGGACCACTTGAGTCTTCCTGGGGGTCCTGGGGGGTTACATGGCTGGGATAAGACACTCACATTCGCCTGATAGGTGTCCCTCACCCCACCTCACCGTATTAACCATGCATTTCTGATGTTTTGTCATCTGAGGCCTTGTTGACCCTGCAGTCTGCTCCTCCTGGCCCATTTCTAGAGACAGTAAATTCCTAGACCTTGCCTGTGAGTGCAACTTTCATCCTGAACCCACCCCCACCCCTACCTCCTCTGGTGGCTCTCCCACTCAGGGATCTGTGCCCCAGTTCTCATCACTCCAGGGCCAGGTTCCAGAAAACTAGGGACAGCCCTGACACTCTGGAGCCCACTGGAATTACTTAAACTAGCCAATCCTCAGCCTACTTGCCCCGCTTCACCCATTCCTTGCCCTAAGAACTGCAGTAAAGTCTCCTGTCTGTGATTCCTTCACCCCCTCTGCCTCCTGGTGTTGCCCTGTGTGCCACGGCAAGCCTCTTGGGATCTGTGACAATCGTCTCCTTATCTGTTGGCCTTACCATACCTGAATAACAATAAAACCTATATTTTAAAATACGCTTTCCCAGGGCGCCTGGGTGGCTCAGCCGGTTAAGCATCTGCCTTCGGCTCAGGTCATGATCCCGGGGTCCTGGATGCAGCCCTGCATCAGGCTCTCTGCTCGTCAAGGATCCTGCTTCTCCCTCTCCCTCTGCCTGCTGCCCTCCCCTCCACTTGTGTTTGCTCTCTTTCTCTGTCAAACAAATAAATAAAATCTTTAAAAAATAAATAAATAAAATACACTTTCTCGTGGATAATCTCTGCCAGAAAAATCTTTCCTGACCTTTCTCCTGGCCAGTTTATACACATCTGTATTGTAACTGTTAATGTCATGGTCATCAACTCATCTTGTCTGTACAAAGTAGACCATTACAGGATGTGGGTAGAACATGGCAGAGGCCGTACGGATACACACTGCAAGCTCTCCACCCAGGGTTTGGCGCATCTTAGGTCTGACCATGTTGGTGACAAAGGCTGCTTCCGACTGTCTCCTGGCCGCTCCTCATCCCAACCCCCAATAATTTTCTACCACTTCTTTGAGCAATAATACTCGCCTCTAGGAATCCCCAGGCCTCAAGACTGGTAGGGACGGGGCTGCCAGGGTCTAGTTTCCTGAGAGGTCAGGGAGCCTCAGGAGAAAGGACTCATCCTACCCGGAGGAAGAGACAGAAGACAAGCTCGTCCAGTAGCTGTGTCCCGGCTGCTGAAGAGAAAGAACAATTCTTTCACTTTGCTTTGTTTCTGGTCCAGCATCCCGTGGACTTATATCTGCATCCTGAAAACCCAAAATAAGCTGCTCTCTTAAAACTCCATACAACATCAGCATCCAGGGCGGTGAGACTGACAGCTTACGGAACACAAACATTGACCTCCAGTGAATGGTGTGCGTAGGGAGGAAGGGCACTGGTGTCCGCAGCTGACTTGGAAATGCATAAGAATGAGAAGACGGGCTGGCGGACATGTAGATGCAAAGACAGGGAGAAAAAGGTGAGGTCAAGTGGTGGACGTGCTCATGAGCTCCCTGGAGACCTGGTCCTTTGCTCAGCTGGGGGACTCGGCACATGTCCTGAATCCTGCCTTAAGAGAGCTGATAGAACACCAATTACAGTGCTCACTTTGGCAGCACATATACTAAAATTGGAACGATACAGAGAAGATTAGCATGGCCCCTGCACAAGGATGGCACTCAAATTCGTGAAGGGTTCCATATTAAAAAAAAAAACAAACCACACCAATTACAGCTGGAAATGCCTGTAATTTTTAAACTACTGTACAGATTTGTTTTGATCAGGAAATTTCAGATCCTGAACTATAATTAATGTGCCATTTTTCAAGATCAAATCTCCCTTTTGTAAAATATTGCTTCCTCTGAGGTAGCAGGGTTCATATTATCTAACAAATGTTGAGCAAGAGACAGAAAACATTTTAAGTTAAATATTATCAAAGTTCTCTCCCAGACCCATGGCCATAATACCCTCCCTCTCCTCAGTGATGAACGGATCCCTACCCCAGGAAGCCCAGCGATCCATGAAACTCCCCCAAACCAGGCCTTAGTCACTGCACAACTGAGAAGCCATGTTTTTTTTAATTTTTTATTGTTATGTTAATCACCATACATTACATCATTAGTTTTTGATGTAGTGTTCCATGATTCATTATTTGCATATAACACCCAGTGCTCCATGCAGAACGTGCCCTCTTTAATACCCATCACCAGGCTAACCCATCATCCCACGCCCCTCCCCTCTAGAACCCTCAGTTTGTTTCTCAGAGTCCATCGTCTCTCATGGTTCGTCTCCCCCTCCGATTCCCCCCCTTCATTCTTCCCCTCCTGCTATCTTGTTTTCTTTTTTTTTTCTTAACATATATTGCCTTATTTGTTTCAGAGGTACAGATCTGTGATTCAACAGTCTTGCACAATTCACAGCGCTCACCATAGCACATACCCTCCCCAATATCTATCACCCAGCCACCTCATCCCTCCCACCGCCCCCACTCCAGCAACCCTCAGTTTGTTTCCTGAGATTAAGAATTCTTCATATCAGTGAAGTCATATGATACATGTCTTTCTCTGATTGACTTATTTCGCTCAGCATAACACCCTCCAGTTCCATCCACGTCGTTGCAAATTGAGAAGCCATGTTTTTTAAAAAAATTTTTTTTTGAGAGAGAGAGCAGGGGTGGGGGGTAGGGAGGCGCAGAGGGAGAGAGAGAATCCTCAAGCAGGCTCCATGCCCAGCGTGGAACCCCTGATGCAGGGCTCAATCTCACGACCCTGAGATCATGACCTGAGCCAAAATCAAGAGTCGGACGCTTAACCAATTGGGCCACCCTGGTGCCCCAAGAAGCCATGTTTTAAACATGGAAGTGAAAACGAAGGGTTTTCTGCCAAATTACTGCCACATAATCCCTGTTTTGTCTACCAGCAGAAGCTGAATACTGTGAAGTGGACCCCAAAAACATGTACTCACTCTGCTCCCCATCCATGAGGGAAACAGCTCTGACCATTTACAGAACCGTCAGAATGCTTTCCAGATATTAAGTCTTCTCTCAACTACTTTTTTCAAATCCAACTGTGAATGAGTCAGGAATATTAATTGAATCATCCCCACCTGGAACCAAGCTTCAAATCAACATAAAAAAAAATGTATGACTGATTAACATATAAAAATTAGAGGCAAAGATAGGAACCGCTCATTTCTTTACATCCATCACAGATGGGATCCTAACACCTTCATTACCTTGATTCTGCTCATTTGCAATAGGTCTCCTAAACTTGCCCATAGCCAGCCCTTCCTTACTTTGCAAGTCCCGCCAGGGATCGCTGTTGAGCTCAGAGGAGAGGAGACGAAAAGGAGAAGCAGGTAAATGGGACAGCATCCTGTGCACCTGACAAGGGAAAGTGCCATGTGGTAGGAATGGGGGCTCCCAGAGGCAGAAGCATGAGTAAGGGAACACGGCAAGGTCACAAACTTCACCTCCCACCATATTTTAGCTGGCTGAACACTGCAGGCTCTCCGTGTTTGCTGGTTAGTTCCGGAGCAGGCCTCCCCAGAAAGCGGAGTTAGTGGTCAATGCATGTGGTAAGGGAAGAGGCTCTAGTAGTGAGACCCTGTCACCCTCACCCCCCCAACAACATCAGTTTGCCACTGATGATCAACATTCTACAGTTAGAGATTTATTTCTTTGACTTCAAGATTTATTCCCCTATTGTAATACTCATGAATGTAACATCAGTAATGATAGCTTATAGTTGAGTAGAAATGGATTCCTAAAAGCCTTTCCTGAGAACATATTTTGATAGAGGAGGGAAGTAAAGAGCATAAGCAGGTTCTGAATCTGGTGTGGAGCTGATAGGCAGATGTGCTACATAGTCTGGGGAGGGGTCAGGGCCTGGGAGATAGGACTCACCCAGCCCCGATGTTTCATCTAATGTCTTCCTTACTGAAAGTGTCACTTGATTGGAGGACAGGACTAATAAGCTCGTGCTCACACAGAACACAAAGAAGGGTTCCTTTCCAGGGTATTCACTTTTTTTTCTTAACCCTGGCCAGAAACACATAAAAAGAAGAATTTGGCAAGAAATGAATGACTGCAAAGCTCATCTTCTCCCCTAGAAAGAAGTCAAAGGACGGTGCCTGCTGAGGGATGTCTGGGTCTCAGCCTCAAAGTGAAGATGCACCAAATGTGAGGGGCTGCCCCGAGTCCCCCCAGGATGGGCGGCAGGGGAAAGGGGGCTGCAGGGCCCACTGCCTGGAAATCGGATCACCGAACCCAGGAGCCATGGATGAACATGAAAGCAGGCTTGAATTTTAAAGTAGGTAAAAGTAAATTTTAGCCCAAGCCCAAGATATATATGAACGTTAGGTCCCGAAAATGGAGCAAGCAAAGAAAAGAGGCCAGGCCAATGCGGTGGTCCCAAGAGAAAGGGAAGCTGGTAGCGAGGCACCTGCCAAGCCTGGGCCAGGCCCCTGCCGAGCGCTTCAGGTGTATCACTGATCTCAATTCTCCAGCAACTCTATGAGGCAGGGACACTGCTGCCCGTCTTCGCAGGTGAGAAGGCTGACACTGAGAGGTTCAGCGATTTGTCCGAGGCCACATTGCTCAAGGTTTCACACCAATGAGGATGCAGTTTATGACTCTTAGGAAAATATTATCCAAGGATTATGATTCCTTCTTTTCCAGAGGTTGAGAATTCTTGTTCCAAAGCCAACCTATTAAGCATCCTATCTGAGAGCCTGCAAATCTGGAAAATCCTGTTCTGGTTGATCCATTCACAGAAAACACCAGGAACCAGAGCTGCTTACACGTGGACCTTGTTCCCCCTTTCTGAGGGGGCACCCCAAAGCAGGGGCAGCCCCGACTCCTCCCCACTCCCCAGAGCTGCGGCCTCATGGGAGAAACCCCGTGCTTCCATGTGAAGTTTAGAAAGAGCTCACTGTCTGCCCTGGGACTCAGGGCACTGGGTTAAGGCCCATCATACCTAATGAAAAGGCAGAACACAGATTTTGATAGAAAAGTGGATAAACGTTCCCTTCTTCCATGACTTAAGAAAAAAATAGAAACATAATTCTGCCTTGAAGATTTGAACATTATTAGGGGCGCCTGGGTGGCTCAGTTGGTTAAGCGACTGCCTTCGGCTCAGATCATGATCCTGGAGTCCCGGGATCGAGTCCCACATCGGGCTCCCTGCTCAGCAGAGAGTCTGCTTCTCCCTCTGACCCTCCCCCCTCTCATGCTCTCTCTCTCTATCTCATTCTCTCTCTCAAATAAATAAATAAAATCTTAAAAAAAAAAAAGATTTGAACATTATTAATAAATTATTACTAGGTCCTGACCCTCTGTTTGTCTGGTGTTCACCTACATTTCCACCTTGGATCAAAGCTGGCTTGGTGGGCAGCAACAGATGCCAATGCTTCCAAGCCAAGGAAAGCGGTCCCCGGGGAGCCCAGAGCACTGAGCCAGGGAAACTGAGCCTCACTGACGGGAATGTGCAAGCCAGCCCTGAAGCCACCAGGCCTCTCCTCTGGCCTTCATTCTGCACGCCCACTGCATGCGCCAGCTTCTTCTGCCTGCTAGCAACTCAAGCTCCCTCTTAGCTCCGGCTCAGGCGTGACTGGCACCTGCAGCTCTGACCCTGGCCTTCATGTTCCACTAATTGCAAACTCTAGGTTCTGGGCTTCTTGCTTCCCCATCTCAAGAGAGAACTGAACAGGCTCACTGGAGTCTGTGGAATAGTCCACCAGGGTTAGGTGCCTGCTCCCGATCCAATCCAGTACAGAAGGGGGTGACGGCAACACTACATGGTCTATTAGTGGCCACCCAGGCCTCTGTACCTGGCCCGCGGGCAATTCCAAATAAGGGGGTGTGGCTGGCAAGGTGCTCCCGAACGCGTGTGCTACCTAATTTAGTAAGGTGAGGTTTTATTCTTCTTATTTTACACATGAAGGAAAGGGCTAAAAAAAGAAAATATGCCCACAGTCACACAATTAGCAAGTGCAGAATTGAAATTAGAATTTAGGTCAGTGTATGTGCTATCTATTGCTGTGTAAAAAAGTAGCCCCAAACTTGATGGCTTAAAAAAAAAACCATTTTGTTTGTCCACAGTTCCCGGGTTGGGGGGGCAGGGCTCAGCGAGAAGGCCTGTGTCTGTCCCACGGGGTGTTACTTGGCTTCTCGCAGGCGGCTGCAGGCTCATCTGGGAGATCTGAGATGGCTACATGCGTATGTCTGCCCTCAGCCGGGTCTGCTCTGCTTGTGGACCTTCATTCTCAGTGGCCTCTCTTCTCTCACGGAGGCTCATTCTCCAGGATCTCTCTGCCTCATGAGGTTTCTCCAACAGGATAGAGGGACTTTTTGTGGCACTCAGGGCTCCAAGAGAGTGAAAATGGAAACCAAAGGGAGGCTAAAGCCTAGCGAGCTTCGGATGTGAACTAACATGGCTTCTTCTACCTCTGTCGGTCAGTGCAGTACCAAGGGCTGTCCCCGACTCCAGGGAAGGGGCAGTGGACTCCACCTTGGGAGAAGAGGAGAGACAAAATCAGATGTCAAAAGGCCTCAGGACAGGCCAGGATGTTGGTGGCCATCATGGAAACCTTCCACAGAACCCCAAACCCGTGCACTTCGTACAACGCCAAGCACCCCAGGGTCTTTACGGCTGCCAGTGTTCTGATGCCATCAGAACCTCTTCCAGAGACAGCTTGTATCCAAGCCAGTGGCACGGGGCTGAAGGTGACACCTCCACTTCAGTTATTTAGCAAGCTTGGAGTCCTCAGTCGGCCTGGGGCTCAGCCAGACAACCAGAAGGTGCAAGTGAGTCAGACCTGGCCCCTGCTTTCCCAGAATTGCTGTCTCCTGAGAGGAGAAGACCTTGTACTCCGAGGAACTGAGTAATGTCCTGTCCCCTCTGGAGAACAGTGAGAACATCTGAAAGCTCACAGGCTGCCAATTAATCGAGGTCTATTAAGTACCTTATTTTTCTAGGCATTCTGTCAGACTGGGCTACTCAGTGGCCTTAGAAAATAAAACCTTAAACTGGGAAGTTATTAAATTCATATTTTTTTTAAATGTGAAGTGATTAAAAGCAAATCCCCTCCACCTTTCGAGTTGGAAACATCCAGAAACAGAGATGAGCAGCAGCAGTAGGAGACCGTAGGGTGCGTCCCATTTGTCAACGGCAGATGCCAAAACCCAAACACAAAGAAACTCAGGAGGAATCCAGGCCGCCTCAAGAGCGGCAGGTGGTGGGAGCCGGTCCAGGGATTGCAAAGCTCCCAGGGCCCTTACTCTGCTAAACCTGAACGTAGCCACTTGGTGAGAGCAGCGCTAACACGGCCACGCCTCCCACCTCGGTGGAGGAGCGCTCCCCCATCCTCCATCCGTGGTCTACGATGTAGCCCTCAGACTCCAGGACAGACCATGTCCATGAAAACCCCGTGCTTTCCCGAGCCTACCTGCTGCTTTCCCAGGCGAGCCCTGCCACCCATCCCCAAGCTGGCTCTGCACACCCGCATCCAGCACCAAGGCCCTTCCTCATGCTCTCCTGGGGTAGCTTAGCACGGGGCTATCCCAGAAATGCAGAAATACGGAGCTATTGCTCCTGGGCAGCTCACAACCAAGCCCAAGACCGAAATATCAACTTCTATGTGGAAACCGAACAGTATCTAGAAGCTCACCATTGATCAACCAGTAGTTTGTAGTTCCTTTTAAATTTTGGAACCTGCCGTTTTCTCCTGTGTGTGAACGCACTGTGCTTTCAGAGATTCTTGTAGGTGGTAATCATACCCGGAGGTTCAGGCTTTCCCTGTCTATGACTTGCAAAGGTGCATGAAGGGCTGATTCGTGTGCTGCCACCAAAAATACAATAAATAAGTAATTTGCACCACCAGTGGTGTGGAAGCCAGGCTGGAGGAGTGAAGATGGGATCTCAACGCCTTTGGGGCTTGAAGATCTTATCTGATGCTGATGGCTTTTCCCAAAGCACTTTGTAATTCATACCTGGGATGTTTTATATTAAGAAGTTGGCTTTGCCAAAGGCCCACGGGTCTAATTACCCAACACTGGACGTGCCTGGGGCAGGGGAGCCTGGGAACAAGGAAAGGCAGAGGGTGAGTTAATTTAGGGCTCTGAGCAGGATTTCTGTAAGGGCTGCTGGCACAGTTGTTCCTTTCTCCCCGAAATCGATCAGAATTAAGATTTTTGTTCATAACGGAATAAAGATGAGCTAGCACTGTCTGGTGTCTGACCAGCCTGAGCACCCTTCATCCTTGTGTCTTCTCCCAGCCCTGCTCTGTCTCCCCTTACCTCCCTTCGCTTCACTCACCTTCTAAATTTCATCGCCCCCACCCCTTTAGCTTGGATTTCCCTCAGGATATAAGTGAACTCTCTATAGGACAACAGCTGGAAGGCTTTTCTTCATGACACTTCAAGCCTGGTGCCCAGGAGGCCTGTTACTTAAAGCTCCAGAAGCTGATAAGGGCCTCCTGAGCTCTGAAAGCAGCTTGAACATAGCTCAGAATAGCCTTCCTGCGATATTTTCCGGCCCCAAGTCAGCTGCCTCTCCTGGGAGATTCAAGTTGCAAGTGTGAGTAAGAAGCAAAGATTCCATTCTAAGTCATGCTGCTCTCACTGAGGACATTCCTGGGCCCAACCTTCTAAAGGTAGAATGCTTTTCCAGTGACAAGCACATCCGACCAGACGGCCAAACGAAGCTGGTAAATCTTAGGGAACTAAAAATTATTGGAGTCCAAAAAAAAAAGATGCTACCCAAAATAGCTCCAATGTTTTCTTCTTCAGTTCTTTCACAGTCATGATCCTGCACAGATGATAAAGTCCATCCCTAATGCATCTCGAGTGGTGCTCCTGGATGGGAAGTCAGCTGACGATGAACTTCACAGGCACGCAGTCCCAAACCGGAAATTGAAAATCCCCATGGTGTTTCAGATAAAAGGTCAAACAAATATAAGCTTCCTCCAGGGCCATAGGTCAGGTGTGGGACTTTGAGCACAAGTCTCCCCAGACGCCCTTCTTGAGTCAATTCTGATCCTCAGGGACGAGGGAGGAACATCGGAACAGAAGCCCACCACCTGTGGCGGTGCATTGAGTCTGCTTCATCACCGCCCCAGGGGAGGGGCTAGGAGGATCCTGTCCCTGATTCAGAATAGTCATGGGAAGTATTGACCTTTGGGGGGACCAGAAGGAGATTTAGTAGGAAGTTTTGAACGCGAATTCTTCACAGTTCTCAGGTTGATGGGACTGGAGGTCTGAACTTGTGCTCAGAGGGCAAGGTAAGCATCTGTACCGAGACTCTGGGCAGCCCCAGGGATGGCACCGCCCCCTGACTCAACTGGAGCCCTCTCCGCTCCTCTATCTGGAAGTGGGAAGGGCAAAGAAGCTTAGAACTCAGGATTGGTGCCCCAGAAGTTAATCAATTTTTAAGAAAAATCTCCATTTGCCTTCTATGGCCACAGGACGTCCTCCTTTTTCCCCACCTATGTCCCTGCCCTGTCTCCAATACTGAGAGAGATTCTTCCTTCAGGTGGGCTCTGCGGCAGTTCTAATGCACGGCCTCAAATGCTTTGACATTCTTTCCACAGAAGGTGAGGCCTCTCTCCCCGGGGCTGTGGCAGCTCTGTGACTGCCTGACTGATGGAAGATGCTGGAAGTGGTCTCCAAGGCTGGGTGTAGAAGGACTCATTTACCAGAACACACACTCTTAGAGCTCTGACCCTCCAAGTCACAAGCCCGACCACCCTGGAGCCACCGTGCTTGGAGACACTCTAATGGGGAACCCCTTGAGCCCAGTTTTCATGGCATCCCAGAACTAACTCAGGCACCAGACATGTGTGTGGAGAAGGCTCCAAAGGACCCCAGAGCCAGTTACTTGAGTCCCCTCGGACATTCTGGTCTTTCCAGCTGAGGTTCAGACACCGTGGAGCAGAGACCAGTCTCCACAGTGTGCCACATTTAAATTTCAGCTGCACAGAATCCATAAGCATAATAAAATGCTTCTTCTTCTATGCCACGAGGCTGTGGGATACTTTGTTACACAGCACTAGGTAACTGGGGCATAATCTAAGCTGCTTCTGTCATCCCATCTCTCATAGGGGCTCATACACTTCTGTGGTTCAACCCACAACATGTGTCTTTCATGTTTCATGTTTTTTACAGCTAGGTGCTATACTGTGAGGGGTTGGTGGAAAGGGGGTGAAAGTCCCCATCGCAGAGCTCAAGGGACATCCAATGGGTTGGAGAGACACTCCTCCCCAACCAGGAGCTCCTTCCTGCATGTTAACAAGTGGAGACTGTGCTTCAGGAGGTCCTGCAACCCCACCCTGTGGAGCGAGGTCTTCTCCCGCCCCTGATCACATGACAGCAGGAGGCACTGATCACTTCACGTTCTGGGCAGGTGCACTCCAAGGGGGCAAAATTCAGCCAGAATACAATGTGATTTGTGTCTCCTGAAGTTTGAAAGCTCTGTCCCCAGCAAGTGCCACAAGGGGCCTGGGGTCTTCCAAAAGCTCTCAAGAAATAATTCTGATGGCTCAGTACACAGCCCCTTCCCAGGTAACAAAGACTGACTAATTATGGGGAAGAGGGAAAATAAGTGCTTAAAAGAGGCAGGAAAAAGCACCACTGTAGGCACTCCTGGCGGCACATGAAACAAACAAAGATCATATTTATGAGTCATGACACCACAGCAGAAAACTCTGCAAGTCCCTCCTCAGGTCACCTGGTCTACCCACGGTCCTGTCCCCTGGCACCTGCCCTGCTTGGAGACAAACCCCGGGACACCGAGGACACAAGGAATCCAGACAACCAGACACTCACGCAGGAGTTAAAGACCGAATTCCAAGGGCTGGATTTCTCTGGCCAACAATGACTTCACATTCTTGGGAATAAACTATTGACCAGATGCATGAAGAGAAGATTCATGTGCAAAAACAAGCACAGGGACAAAGCTAGGATTCTGAACCCAGAAAGTCTTTCACAGGCATGTCTACCCTGTGGGGCCCAGTTCCCAAGCCCTGTTCCCCAAAGCCCGTTGAAGAGCAGGACTACACCTGCCTGTGTGTGGGGGGGGGGGATTCAGCCCCAAAGACAGTGTGTCTTCAGCAGATAACTTCCAGGAAGATAATACCTTTGGGTTCTACTTACTTGGGAGTCCAACTCAAATATGATCACTGTCTGGAAAACTAGCTTTTTCCACCCTGGCAAATATCCTTTCTATCTATTTTAAATTTAAAAGAAAGAAATGTCCTAGAATGTTTAGAAAATGTAACTCCATATTCCCTTCCATGGGAAGCAAACCTGAAACATTTTGATTCTACATCTTGCATTGGCAGCTGTTGGCTACAGAAAAAGAACCTGAGGCAGCAGTGAAGGGAGAAGCTGGTGAAAGCCAAGGTGCTTACGAGCCACAACTGGGATTTCCAGCAGTGAGCTTTAGGGGGCAGCATTGTGTCTGGCCCCTTTGATCCATAGCATTATGATACCTGGCACTGAGGAGGGATTCCAGTAAGGATATGATGAGTGAATGAACTAATGGATGGATAAATAAAAAGCAAATGAATCAATGAGTGAATGAAGAGCAAAAAATGAGTGAATGAGTTTGCACATACACCGTGCATGCAGAGGGGAGATGGTCCTTGCTGGTACCTTCTCTCCTACAAGGATCTGAACTCAAGCCAAGGCCTCTTTCCTGACCTCCATGCGTGCACCTCCAAACATATTCTGACCATAGCTCATTGGATGACCTGTTATGACTTTCATGCTAAAGCCAAGTGCATCAATATATCATTACCAAGTCCAGCTCCCTGCCCCTACAATGTCACTATTTTCTGGTGAAGCCACCACCCCTTTTAATAATTACTCAGTGAAGGGGCGCCTGGGTGGCTCAGTCGTTAAGCGTCTGCCTTTGGCTCAGGTCATGATCCCAGGGTCCTGGGATCGAGCCCCGCATCGGGCTCCCTGCTCAGTGGGAAGCCTGCTTCTCTCTCTCTGCTCCTCCTGCTTGTGTTCCCCCTCTCACTGTGTCTCTCTCTGTCAAATAAATAAAATCTTTTTAAAAAAATAATTACTTAGTGAAAAATCTTAGACTCCCCTCTACCTCCCACCACCCCTGAACTTCCACATCTAGTCAGATACCCAGGTCTCTTGGTCATTTTTTCAAAATATCTCCTGTTCTGTCCCTTCCTCTCCATGCCTCTGTCATGATCCTGTCTCTGGCATTCACACTGCACAGGTGCACTCCTGCTCTGCACAGAGCTTTGTAGTTGGGATCCCACCCCCAGTGGCTTCCACTCCTGTTCTTTACCCATGGAATAAGAGCCAAACACATGAGCCAGATATTCAATGTTCTTCAAGTTCCTGTGCTAACTTATCTTTCTGATCAACTTCTTTGTCCTGATCCTATCCTTACAAATTTGCCCATTCCACCAATTGCCTGTAAATGGCACCATTTCCCTTCCCTATCTCTTGAAATAAAATCCACACTTCAACACTCAGCTCAATCCTTGCCTCCCTTATGGAATCGTTTGACTAGTACACTGGAAGGAGTCCCTCCTATAAGAAACCTGACCCCAAAATACCCTCCCTCCCTGACCCAAAATACTCTCCTTTGCAGTCCTCCACATCACCTCATCTTTGAGCTTTGGGCCCTCTGTGTTCACTGTGACGGTATCATTTGGTCAATCCTAGCTTAGGTCTTCTCTCTCCTGAGATGCTGGCACCAGCCATAGTCATTGGCATTTTGTCTTTGGTTGGTTCTTGTCTTATGACCACAGATGTCCCAGTTTTCACACTCCTTAGGGGTGTGCCCTTTATGAGGTCACTTACCACATTGCATTAAAATGATCTGTTTCTCCTCCAATTTGATTAGAAGCTTTTAGAGTACCATGATTCTGTGTTATTCATCTTTTTATCACCAGCACCTAGCAACTGAGCAAATCACATTTGTGAATTAATAATCATAGTGATAAGTACAGCTACCATTTGTTGTTTACCCATTATGTACAACACTGGACGGAGAAGGTGCCCACTCATCCCCACAACCCACTGAAATTTATGTGTCATTCTCTCCATTTTACAGACGAGAGACTCAGTTTAAATATCCTGCCCAAGGTGAAGGTGAAGGTGGGATTCCAATCCAAGCTGTTTAAGATTACAATCCATACTGTTTTCCTCTGTGCACTTGTTTCCTTCACGCACAAAGAACCCCAGCATTATTACACTCAAGCAGAGGCACAGAAACGCGTAAGTGCTGATTACACCCACCAACACACTGTGATTTGAAGGCCACAGGAAAGAATGGTTAGGTGCCATTGTTCTACAGATTCGTGCACTTGAACTGAAAGAAGGTATTACCAACTGGAGGGTGATATGGTTAACTAATACATAGGTAGGATTTATTGGATGTCTTTAATATTCACTGCCATCTGGTGATAAGAAAGACAATGATAGGGATAAATTTCACCTCCTTTAAACTTGATCCAAAGGTTCAACTTATACCCAGACAGCTGTATGTGTATATCAACTTACTAATCCACAGTGTGCTATTATCTTAATCCATTTTGAATTGGATGTCCATCTCCAAATAGATTATTAGCTTCTTTGTTCATACATAAATCTTTAGGGAAAATACTTAGCTGGCTCCAGTTATATCCGATTTAGTTTCATATACCTATTATCAAAGAGTACATGAGAAACAAAGTCAAGGCCAGAAAATACAAAGAAAAATTAATATAAAGATAAATGTGAAGAAAAGCTTTAAATAGCCAGTTTTGATATACATTTTCAGACAAATGTCTATTCCAAAACAGTTGAAGTTTTCTTAACCAATAGCAAAAAAAAGTGGCTATTGAATAATTTAGTTCTTGTATACATTTTGGCCCTCTTCATATTCTAAAATACACTTAAGAAAAATGTGGTTTATTTTACTGGATTAACTTATCGGATAAGTGATTTCATAATGTTTATAAAACATATGCTTAAAAACCTATCTGTTTCCACCAGTTTTAAGCACACTATCTTGCTATTGCCAAGAATTTTGTATAAGTTTCTAATTTGTTCAACCAGAAGTGACAGAAACCATTACTTTTTTTATATGCAAAGAGCAGAACTTTAAAGGCTCTTGCCTGTATAAAGAAATAATGAAGGAAACATTATAAGGAAGAATTGAATCATTTTGTACATATGGTGCTTGATCATGAAAATACATTAGATGCAGAGATACTGGGGAAAATATTGAACATTTCCCCTTATGCTGTGGTCTAAGCTAAATTTGGGCAGCTTGGCCCCTACACCTGCCACTTTAAATGAAGTCAAGATCCACTTGTACCCAGAGTAGGTACCTGCAGGTCAGCATCACTTTGCAGCCCTAAAAGATGTTCAAATCATGAAACCCTTCATGACTTCATTACCATTCTATTTGATGCGTGGGTAGATTTGGGCGCTGGAGTAAATACTCCCCCTAAGATTCCTACTAATCTGGCAGTGCTATGATTTACCCAGCCAAAACTCCTGGGCCCGCAAACAGGAATGAACGATGAATTTATGCCTTGCCATGAACAGGGGCTCTGTAGCAAGTGTTGATATGAATGCTGTACACTTGTCTGGAGGCTCGCCTGTTTTCCAAGGACTCCCAGAGGTGTCACTCCTAGAAATAAATGGCTGGGTGCTGAAACGGAAGCCTCTGTATTAGTGGGGCCAGTCTGGTCTGGGCCCTGCAACCAAATGTGCCAGCAATTCAGGTGAAACTCCAAAGAGAACAAAAGGGACCATGGTTTCCAAAGCAGGGAAAGAAAAAAGACAGGAGGGAGACTTTTCAGCGGCCTTAACTTCGGAAATAAATTCTAAGGGTCAGAAGAAAACCAAGTGTTTTTTTTTTCTCCTGGCTCAGACGATGTGAAGGTGGGTAAAGAAGCCCAAACGCAGAGCACCTGAGTGGCGAGGCTGTCCCCGTGGGAAGGCGGCTCCCTGCTGGAGATGCTCCCTGCCTAGGACACCACCTGCCCTCTATCGGCTCCCACTGAGCAAGTCTACGACTGGCAGGGAACTGCCCGAGATAGGCAAGCACCCTGGGCCACCAACGGTGTTTACGCTGCGTGTAAAATGTGGACCACTGGGCAAACAGAACCATTCATTAATCTTTCAAATTATGTTAATTGCAAAAATGGAAACAGATCTCAGGCGGAGAGAAGAGGCCGCCACCTTCCCGGGCTGACTGCTCAGACTGGGGCCCGTGGGAGTTTCTCTCGGAACCTAACACTGCAGACCTGTTTGCAGTGGGCAGCGTGCTCTGGGAGATCAGGGAAGTGGGATGTGCTACTCAGAGTTCCTGTGTGTGATGCTTGGCCCGGGGCGTCGTGGAGCTCCTGTGTTGATCCTGTTGTCTAATCAAATCAATACTGACTTTGAGAGGGGGAGAAATGCATTTTTATTATGGAAAATTCTGAGCATAGAGAAGAACAGGGAAAAAATGTTCGGGAGCCCTCATTTCTCCATTATCCGGTTTTAACAATTTTCCCAATATTTTGCTGGTCTTCCTTTGCTTTTCCCACACCTTTCTCTCTCTCCCTCCCTCTCTCTCTCCTTCTCTCTCTCCTTCTCTCTCTCCCCCCTTCTCTCTCTCCCCTTCTCTCTCTCCCTCTCTCTCTCTCTCTCCGCTCTCTGTCTCTCTCTCACACACACACACCTTTTTCTGGACTATGTGAAAGCATATCTCAGATTATCATGTCATTTTGCTATAAATACTTCAGAAGGCATCCCTAACTGATAGCATTTTTTTCACATGATCACCATAACAGTATAAGACCTAACAAATTTTAACAAGGATTCCTTATAACCAGTTAGTATCCCTTTGATATTCAAATTCCCCCAATTGTTTCATAGATGTCTTTTTTACAGTTAATATGTTGGAATGAGGATCCACACTAGACCCCATGCTGCTACTGTTGTTATGTCTAATCCAGCCACTTCTTTTTTTTTTTTTTTTTTTTTTGGTGAAAAATGGTCGTTTATTAAAGCATGGGTGTTGGCTCAAGTAAGGAAAAGGGAGGTTTCAAAAGACCTTTCATATGCTAAAGAGGATTGATACCAGATACCAGCACCATTGTCAGGTTGTTTCTCCCCCAGCAAGGTATTAACATTAAAACAGTCGGGAGATTCCTGGAAGAATGTCACACACGTCCCACCCAGAGTTGGGGGGGGAGGGAGGTGGGAGAGGTTGTGCTTATGCTTTGTCTTCAGCTAGCCCCTTCTGCCCCCTCATTTCCTCCCTGAGCAATTTTGACCCTTAAATCTAAGGTTGTTGAAGGCAGAAGGTCTCATTTTCTGTAACGTCCTCCTGCTGAATAGGGGTGTAGAGATGTCCCTACCTAGGGGAGTTACGAAAGGGGAGGCAGCTGAATCTAAGGCTGACAGGAAGTCAGGAAGTATCTCTGTGGGTGGTAAGAATCATCTGTTGATGTGAAGTCATCGTAGGGATGGAGTCTCACACTAAGGGGAGAGATACTGGTGGGGAAATCTGGAGTGGGTGGTGTTAAGTCCAGGGGGTGCTCTTCTTTGATGGGGTATTGGAATATAGGTGAAATTCAGTGGGGTGAGTTCCAGAGCCGACGACCAAGAAAGGATTCTTGAGACATCTTTGGTGCAAAAGGATGGTTTATTAAAGCACAGGGACCGGACTCGTGAGCAGAAAGAGCTGCTGCCTAATCCAGCCACTTCTTACAGTTGTTCTTTCCCTGTGAGTTCTCGAAGTCCCAGCATTTTTTTTTATTCTTTGTTTAAATTCAGTTTAGTTAACATTTACTGTATTATTAGTTTCAGGGGTAGAATTTAATCATTCCTCATATTCATATAACACCCAGTGTTCATTGCATCACGTGCCCTCCTTAATGCCCATCCCCTAGTTACCCCATCCCCCCCACCTCCCCTCCAGCAACCCTCAGTTTGTTTCCTAGAGTTCAGTGTCTCTTATGGTTTCCCTCCCTCTCTATTTTCATCTTATTTTATTTTTCTTTCCCTTACGTTCATCTGTTTTGTTTCTGAAATTCCACCTATGAGTGAAATCATATGGTGTGTCTTTCTCTTAACTGACTTATTTCGCTTAGCATAATACCCTCTAGTTCCAACTACGTTGTTGCAAATGGCAAGATTTCATTCTTTTTTGATGGCTGAGTAATATTCCATTATATATATATATATATATATATATATATATATATATATATATATCTTCTTTAACCATTCATCTGTTGATGGACATCTGGGCTCTTTCCATAGTTTGGCTATTGTGGACATTGCTGCAATAAACATTGGGGTGCACGTGCCCCTTCAGATCACTATGTTTGTATCCTTTGGATAAATACCCAGTAGTGCAATTGCTGGGTCATAGCATAGCTCTCTTTTCAACTTTCTGAGGAACATCCATACTGTTTTCCACAGTGGCTGCACCAGCTTGCATTCCCACCAACAGTATAGGAGGGTTCCCCTTTCTCACATCCTTGCCAACATCTGTTGTTTCCTGACCTGTTAATTTTAGCCTTTCTGACTGGTGTGAGGTGGTTATGTCATTGAGGTTTTGATTTGTATTTCCCTGATGCCGAGTGATATTGAGCAATTTTTTCATGTGTCTGTTAGCCATTTGTATGTCTTCTTTAGAGAAATGTCTGTTCATGTCTTCTGCCCATTTCTTGACTAGATTTTTTTGTTTTTTGGGGTGTTGAGTTTGATATAGATTTTGTATATTAGCCCTTTTTCTGATAAAACATTTGCAAATATTTTCTCCAATTCTGTAGGTTGCCTCTTAGTTTTGTCGGCCATTTCCTTTGTTGTGCAAAACATTTTTGCTTTTGTTTCTCTTGCCTTTGGAGATGTGTCTAGCAAGAAGTTGCTGAGACTGAGGTCACAGAGATTGCTGCCTGTGTTCTCCTCTAGGATTTTGATGGATTCTGAAGTCCCAGGGTTGAAACCAAAGGGCCAAGCAGCAGAGAGTGAGACGGGGTTCCCTGATTTAGCCCTGCCTGCTAAGGTCTGCCCCTTCCCCTAGGAAGCAGTTTCTGTCTACATTTCCTACTGTCACCACTGACATCACAGCAACAAAGTTGAGGAAAGTCACTTTCACTGAAGATCAACATTTGTCCCGTGGCCCACATGACCCTTTAGGCCTCTGAGCTATTTTTCAAAACAAGAAACAGAAGAAACCTCACCCTGACAAATGCCAAGAGGAGAGTTACTTGTATGTGGGGAGGTTCAAGGCATTTATCCAGCTCCTTTAAAATTTTATTTTCCCTTCACATCCAGATCCAGCCCAGGAATAATTTATCCTGAAGTTTTTAAAAAGTTTCCAATTAAAAACTCTTGGAAAGTAGCTGACCTATATTTACTGTAACCATATTTTCCAACTAAAATTCCAGACACATGGTCTGATAAGTATGTGTGCACTGCCCACACTATTTAAAAATAAAGTACATTGCTTTTTTTTTTCCTGCTTAAAAAAAAAGAATCCATGTTAATTTTAGAGATTAAAGAAAGGTCAAAGAAGAAACAAAATATCTGCAATCCCCATCCAGAAATAACCACTATTAACATTTGGATTCATATTTCTCTTCAGTTTTTGTCTCTAAAAGAGGATAATTTTTTATCAAGTTGAGTAATACACTGTATTTTATATATAATATATATAATTATATATGTATTACATATAGTTTTGCATCCTGAATTTTCTAATTAAAGCTATGTTATAAAGATTTTCTCATGTCATTGAAGATTCTGTGTAAATCTTATTTGTAATCCTGTATAATAGTCTATCTTTGCAAATGTCATAATTATTTTTACCCACCACACGTCATTGAACATTTAAATTGCCACCAGTTTTTTGCTATTATTAAAAATACTGTAACAAAAATATTGTGTTAAACATTCATACATATATTTGTTCACCCTTCTGAAAACATCCATAGCATAGCCAAAAGCAGAAATTTTGTATCACAGGATAAAAACTCTTAAATAAATCTCTCCATAAACACCACCAACTTTTTTTTTTTACAAAGACATTGTACTAACTTCCACTTAACACCTGTTTCTGAAGGCACCCATGAGAGAATATCTTACATTAGCACTGTTCCAGAAAATTTGGAAGGCTTTAAAAATACGTTTATCAAGCACTTATGTTCTAGACACTGTGCTAAGTGCTTTATATGTACTGTCATTTACTCTTTACAAAAGCGCCATGAGTAAGGACAAGACGCTCTGATGATTCCCATTTTTCACACACAGAAAACTTGGGTGACTAGCCCAACTTACACAATTCCTCATAAAGCTGAAAGTGCATGGTAAAACACAGTCAATGTAGGATGTTTGTTTTGGTTTTTACTCCAACCATTGTGCCATTCCAGAGGCTTCTACAACAAGGGTCCCAGCTGAGAGTGTGTGACAGAATCACTAACCCTCAGGAGAGGGCCTATTCCATCAAGTAACTGACATTGGGCTTAGATCCCCATGTGACGAGGTCGAGAACACCCCTGGTCAATGCCTTGCTCTACGTGATACTGGTGAGCTTGGAAATGAAAAAGAAAAAGGACTCTGTGGCAAGCCAGAAGGACTGACATGGTCATTTTTGAGCCTGTGTGAAACTCCAGGAGTCCCTCATGCAGAGGAATGGGATTTCATGGAAGGAAAGCAAAGTACTGCAGCCTCAGAAGCTTTACTACTGGGCACTCAGGACATTACAATCCTGTTGAACCAAACATCATAACATAGAAAGATGACGTTCATCTGTTCTTCTTACATGAGTTAACATAGGCCTAGTCAGCTTATTTTGCACACTGTTCAATGCTGAGGGCATCAGTCATGGCTCAAGGGGTAAAGGGGACCAAAAGCTGGTCCAAGCTCCACTGGCCAACAAGGGTGTCTATGAGCTGTATCTGCCTCCCGTTGTGTCTGTGACCTGATAGGCTCCTCCTCCTCCCCACCTGCTTGCACAGCTGCAGCAACACTGGGTCCCTCCCGGCCCCTCTGAGGACTGCGCCCCAGCCTCAGGAACTTTGTGCTGGTTGTTCTCTTTGCCTGGAAGCTTTGCCCCATCTCCCTCTTCACGTCTTTCCCAAAGTATCTCCTTCTCAATGACCACTCTATGAACAATTATAATTCCCAATACTCCCCAACCAACCCCACAGCCCAGCAATGCCTTCCAGGGGGGACAGTGATTTTTGTTTATTTTGTTTGCTGATCTGTTCCAAGTGCCTAGGACATTCCTGGCAAATGTCTCTTAATAAATATTTGTTGAATTGAATGAAATCACTAAATGGGTGAACTGTGGAGATGACATTCTTGCTTCAGATATTTTCACAGTGAGAACACTAAAAGCCTGAGGGGAAAGTGACTTTATCCAAGGCCACTGGTAGGTGTTCTTTCCCCAAAGTGCCCTCGCTTCCATAACTGGCCTTGGAGTCCTCCAGCTCAGCCCAAATAAAACCCTCCCACAACGAGGCCAATCCAGAGAGGCCCAGATCCAGTCAAAGCAATCAACGAAAGGTATGAAAGATGACTAAGCATCACCCTTCTAGGGAGTAGGCTTCACATGAATCTCCAGTTGAGGGAAAATCTCTTTCTGGACAGCAAGCAGGCTACAGACCCTCTCCTTTCCAGCCCTCTCTAGAGCAACTGTCTAACAACAACAAAGCCACCAGGAAACCAAGTTCCCCGAGTCCATCTTGTGTTATAGCTCAAGTCCTCCATGACTCATCCCTTCTCTTTTGCAAGTAACTGGACCCTGTAAGAAATCATTCCCAGCAATGGGACAAAGCGAACTGCTCTAGGGGATATTCAAACTACAGCTCATTACAAATGCCCGATATCATAAACACTTCTCTGAAATATTTCCCTCTTCCCTCACAAGCATGTGCAGAGAGCAAACACAGACAATACATACTTTTGGAGCAGATTTCTTTTTTCCATGATCTTTGCTCTCTTTTAATGGGCAATTTGTTGTATATGTTAGCTTAAAGTAAAATTAAATCCTGGCAGTGATGATAAAAATTAAGAAGCCCAAATGTAAAAGCTATCTCTTAATAAGCATGTATTTGGGGATTTCAGATACAAGGTCCACAGACCCTTGAGATCCTTATACGGAATTCAGTGGTCTGTGAATTAGTGTGCTAAAAGTTGTATACAAACTTTTGTGGATATATGAAGATACGTGCATTTGTTGATGATCTCTCATAGGATTCTCAAGGGGATGTTCCTCCCAAATTACTGAGAACCGCTGATTTTGACCCACTCAAATGGGTGATAATCAAACTTAACTGCATAGTGTGTGATGCAAAACTTCTGATAAGTAATTATATTTGCAACATTAATGCTTTCTCTTTTAGGGGGTGCCATTATCAAGACATAATGTCCTAGCTAAATAAACACTTAGTTTGGAAACATTAACAGAGTGTAATAAATTAATTTCCTTATTATTATGCCTTGCTGGTGATAAAATTTTCAGTCTGGTCTCTAACCATATCTCCCTCTTTCTCTCTCACAGCTAACCTTGTGCAAAACACACTTCACAAAGTAAATATTTTCAGCCACATTTTTCAGATTAAGAACCTGAAACTCAGAGAGAATTAGCTTTCAGGCCTCTTGGCTGGTAAATAGAGGAGCCAAGATTTTAACACAGGCCTGCTGGATCCTGAAGCTTGTGGGTTTTCCAACAAGGCAAACCACTATCTTGAAATTTATATTATATTTCCTGACATCAGGATTTTCAGTTCAAGTTTTTCCTTTAATGGTGGGTGGTTAAACTGGAATATTTTATACCAGTAATTATATTTACCAACTGTTTTCATGAAAGACCTTTAAATATTGGTAGTTCTGACATGGTGAAAGTCATCATAACGTGTTTTCCCTAATTCTGGCTCTCAAATATTGCTGTAACTCAGTTCAGAACTCCCCAAGAATCCTCCCCTTGCAGCCAAAGGAAGCAGCCTAATGCACATATGAGAACTTCCCTGAGGCCAGTGTGTAATTACCTGTTACCTCTTTCACGAGTTGGGAGCCGTGCCACCAGTCCCTCCCCAGGATGTGTGGGCGCAACAAGAATTAGGACCTAACTCTCCTCAGTGGCAAATGGCATTTAAAGTAAGTATCCGAATGCACGTGTGTGCAGCAATATGAAGGTTCCCTACAAGAACATTATTTGAAAAGGAAAGGAGACATTATTTATAGCTTTAAAACGGAAAGTGTTCAAAATGGGAAAATAAAGAACTTCTCTCCACACTACTGATGCGTTTTTTGGTGTCTATCTTTAGTGCACATCCACGGGTCTTTGTGAGGCCCCATGGTAATCCCTCATGATTCATGAACTACAAGTCACCGTCACAATTTCCAAGTAGTTGGGAAGCTTTTAATCCCCAGAAGTAGCGATTTTCTCATTTAGCAAGAGATGGAAGGAAGTGGGAAAGTTTGGCTGAGGGCAGAAGTCTAAGAATGTCCCAGCATACACAGGCTCCAGAGAAGTCTGCCTGACGGGATGTTGGAAAGCATGGCTTGCTCTACCTCAGCCAATCACAGTTTCCAACGTAGCTTCCAAAAATCTATCCTGTGTGTTTTCTGGCAGATCCACTTCTAAGTTATTGGATTCTAGCACACTCAGGTCAAGTATCAGTGTGTGTCCTTATAACTGAGTCACCACCACACAGACTGCCAAAATCTCAAGTCTCCTCTTACTGTGTCATTGTGTGGGGACAGCCTTGCGTGAGTCCAGGCGAATGAAGGCTACCTTCCCTTAGTATGCCCCATCCCCATCGCAAACTTACTTCTTCACACATGTATAAGACTACAGACATTTGCTTGCCAATGACAACTCTTACCCATGTTGATTTATTCTGGAGAAATGTCATCTTTAAGTCATCAAAAGTCTAACCAATAGTTCTCCATGGAGGGTACCGCCCCCTAGGGAACATTTTGGAAATTTGTAGGACTTTTTGATAATTATGGAGATTGGGTGTTACTGCATTCAATGGGGAGAGGCCCGGAAGGTATGAGACAATCTTGTACAACTTTTCAATATCCCACCAGACAGTTCTGTAGGTAAAACATTTGTTTGTAGTTTTCTGAGCCCCCAACTTCACTTTTACATATATCTAGAAAATATTTTTGCAGTTTTAGTAGACACTGAATTTTCCAAGAATGCAACCATTATATGAGTCAAAAAGAAAATTGTACATTTTGTATTTGAAATTTTAGCAAGGGCTGTTCATCATTTTAGAAAAATCACGACATCAACAGCAACACAGCTCCTAGCATGGCAGTCACCAATCCAATACTCCTATGTTGTTGTGCACTCCCGGTGGCCATATTCAAGATGGTATTGGTGTAAGCACTAGTAAGTCCTTTCATGGGGTTGTGCCTTAAGCACTTGCATACTGAAAATGAAAGTTCTTATTATTTTATTACAAATTATCTTCTTGCTGTTTTCCCTTTATTTAACACCCAGGGCATTATATTGATTTTTTATTTTTTTAATTTAATTTTATTATGTCATGTTGGTCACCATACAATACATCATTAGTTTTTGATGTAGTGATCCACGATTCATTATTTTTGTATAACACCCAGTGCTCCAAGCAGTACATGCCCTCCTTAATACCCATCACCAGGTTAACCCATTCTCCCACCACCCTCCCCTCTAAAACCCTTAGTTTGTTTCTCGGAGTCCATAGTCTTTCATGGTTCGTCTCCCCCTCCAATTTCCGCCCCCTTCATTTTTCCCTTCCTTCTCTAATGTCCTCCATGCTATTCCTTATGTTCCACAAATAAGTGAAACCATATGATAATTGACTTTCTCTGCTTGATTTATTTCACTTAGCATAATCTCCTCCAGTCCCATCCATGTTGATGTAAAAGTTGGGTATTCATCCCTTCTGATGGCTGAGTAATATTCCATTATATATATGGACCACATCTTCTTTATCCATTCATCTGTTGAAGGGCATCTCGGCTCTTTCCACAGTTTGGCTATTGCGGACATTGCTGCTATGAACACTGGGGTGCATATGGCCCATCTTTTCACTACATCTGTGTCTTTGGGGTAAATACCCAGGAGTGCAATTGCTGGGTCAGAGGGTAGCTCTATTTTTAATTTTTTGAGGCACCTCCACACTGTTTTCCAAAGTGGCTGTACCAACTTACATTCCCACCAACAGTGTAAGAGGGTTCCCTTTTCTCCACAACCTCTCCAACATTTGTTGTTTCTTGCCTTGTCAATTTTTGCCATTCTAACTTGTGTAAGGTGGTGTCTCAATGTGGTTTTGATTTGAATTTCCCTGATGGCTAATGATTATGAACATTTTTTCATGTGTCTTTTAGCCATTTGTATGTCTTCTTTGGAGAAGTGTCTGTTCATGTCTTCTGCCCATTTTTTGACTTGATTATTTGTTTTTTCGGTGTTGAGTTTGAGAAGTTCTTTATAGATCTTGGAAATCAGTGCTTTGTAGTGTCATTTGCAAATACCTTCTCCCATTCTGTGGGTTGCCTCTTTGTTTTATTGACTGTTTACTTTGCTGTGCAGAAGTTTTTTATCTTGATGAAGTCCCAAAAGTTCATTTTTGCTTTTGCTTCACTAGCCTTTGGAGATGTATCTTGAACGAAGTTGCTGTGGTCAATGTCAAAGAAGTTACTGCCTATGTTCTCCTCTGGGATTTTGATGGATTCCTGTCTCACATTAAGGTCTTTCATCCATTTTGAGTTTATCTTTGTGTATGGTGTTAGAGAATGGCCGAGTTTCATTCTTCTGTGTATAGCTGTCCAATTTTCCCAGCTTCATTTATTGAGAGACTGTCTTTTTTCCATTGCATATTTTTCCTGCTTTGTCAAAGATTATTTGACCATAGAGTTGAGGGTCCATATCTGGGCTCTCTATTCTGTTCCATTGGTCTCTATGTCTGTTTTTGTGCTGGTACCATGCTGTCTTGGTGATCACTGCTTTGTAATATAGCTTGAAATCAGGCAACGTGATGCCCCCAGCTTTGTTTTTCTTTTTCAACATTTCCTTGGCGATTCGGGGTCTTTTCTGATTCCATACAAATTTTAGGATTGTTTGTTCCAGCACTTTGAAAAATGTCATTGGAATTTTGATCGAGATGGCATTGAAGGTATAGATTGCTCTGGGTAGCATAGACATTTTAACAATGTTTATTCTTCTGATCCATGAAAATGGAATGTTTTTCCATCTTTTTGTTCAACATAGTACTAGAAGTTCTAGCAACAGCAATCAGACAACAAAAAGAAATAAAAGGTATCAAATTGGCAAAGAAGAAGTTAAACTCTCTCTTCGCAGATGACATGATACTTTATGTGGAAAATCCAAAAGACCCCACGCCCAAATACAGAACTCATACAGCAATTCAGTAATGTGGCAGGAAACAAAATCAATGCACAGAAATCAGTTGCTTTCTTATACACTAACAATGCAACTGTAGAAAGAGAAATTAGAGAAACAATTCCATTTACAATAGCACCAAAATCCATAAGATACCTCGGAATAAACCTAACCAAAGAGGTAAAGGATCTATACTTTAGGAACTACAGAACACTCATGAAAGAAACTGAAGAAGACACAAAAAGATGGAAAAACATTCCATGCTCATGGGTTGGAAGAATAAACATTGTTAAAATGTCTATGATTTTTTAGATTAACCTATGTAGGTGAGTGATATGACCTATGAATATGATAAAACAAAATATTTCATTTTAAAAAGGGTCTTTGGTTTGAATAGATTTAAACACTGGCATGAGCCATGAAAACTTTATTTTTTTTTATTTTAATTCCAGTATAGTTAACATACAGTGTAATATCAATGTCAGGTGTACAATATAATGATTCAGCACTTCCATACAACACCTGGTGCTCATCAAAACAAGTGCACTCCTTCATCCCCATCCCCTATTTCCCCCCAAACCCCCACCCATCTCCCTTCTGGTAACAATCATCAGTTTGTTCCCTATAATTAAGAGACTGTTTCTTTCTTTGTTTTTAAATTTATTTTATTTTATTATGTTATGTTAATCACCATACATTACATCATTAGTTTTTGATGTAGGGTTCCATGATTCATTGTTTGCATATAACACCCAGTGCTCCATTCAGTACGTGCCCTCTTTAATATCCATCACCAGGCTAACACATCCCCCCACTCCCCTCCCTTCTAGAACTCTCAGTTTGTTTCTCAGAGTCCATAGTCTCTCATGGTTTGTCTCCCCCTCCGATTTCCCCCCCTTCATTTTTCCCTTCCTGCTATCTTCTTCTTTTTTTTTTTTAACATATAATGTATTATTTGTTTCAGAGGTACAGGTCTGTGATTCAACAGTCTTATGCAATTCACAGCGTTCATCATAGCACATACCCTCCCCAATGTCTATCACCCAGCCACCCCATCCCTCCCACCCCCCACCACTCCAGCAACCCTGTTTGTTTCCTGTGATTAAGAATTCCTCATATCAGTGAGATCATACAATACATGTCTTTCTCTGATTGACTTATTTCGCTCAGCATATTACCCTCCAGTTCCATCCACGTCATTGCAAATGGCAAGATTTCATTCCTTTTGATGGCTGCATAATATTCCATTGTGTGTGTGTGTGTGTGTGTGTGTGTGTGTGTGTGTGTATATATATATATATATATATATATATATATATACCACATCTTCTTTATCCATTCATCTGTCGATGGACATCTTGGTTCTTTCCATACTTTGGCTATTGTGGACATTGCTGCTATAAACATCGGGGTGCACATACCCCTTTGGATCCCTCCATTTGTATCTTTGGGGTAAATACCCAGTAGTGCAATTGCTGGGTCGTATGGTAGCTCTATTTTCAACTTTTTGAGGAACCTCCATACTGTTTTCCAGAGTGGCTGCACCAGCTTGCATTCCCACCAACAGTGTAGGAGGGTTCCCCTTTCTCCGCATCCCCGCCAACATCTGTTGTTTCCTGACTTGTTAATTTTAGCCATTCTGACAGGTGTGAGGTGGTATTTCATTGAGGTTTTGATTTGGATTTCCCTGATGCTGAGCGATGTTGAGCACTTTTTCACGTGTCTGTTGGCCATTTGGATGTCTTCTTTGGAAAAATGTCTGGTCATGTCTTCTGCCCATTTCTTGATTGGATCATTTGTTCTTTGGGTGTTGAGTTTGATAAGTTCTTTATAGATTTTGGATACTAGCCCTTTATCTGATATGTCATTTGCAAATATCTTCTCCCATTCTGTCAGTTGTCTTTTGGTTTTGTTGATTGTTTCTTTTGCTGTACAAAAACTTTTTATCTTGATGAAGTCCCAATAGTTAATTTTTGCCCTTGCTTCCCTTGCCTTTGGCGATGTTTCTAGGAAGAAGTTGCTGCGGCTGAGGTCGAAGAGGTTGCTGCCTGTGTTCTCCTTTAGGATTTTGATGGACTCCTGTCTCACATTTAGGTCTTTCAACCATTTTGAGTCTATTTTTGTGTGTGGTGTAAGGAAATGGTCCAGTTTCATTCTTCTGCATGTGGCTGTCCAATTTTCCCAACACCATTTGTTGAAGAGACTGTCTTTTTTCCATTGGACATTCTTTCCTGCTTTGTCGAAGATTAGTTGACCATAGAGTTGAGGGTACATTTCTGGGCTCTCTATTCTGTTCCATTGATCTATGTGTCTGTTTTTGTGCCAGTACCATACTGTCTTGATGATGACAGCTTTGTAATAGAGCTTGAAGTCCGGAATTGTGATGCCACCAGCTTTGCTTTTCTTTTTCAACATTCCTCTGGCTATGCGGGGTCTTTTCTGGTTCCATACAAATTTTAGGATTATTTGTTCCATTTCTTTGAAAAAAGTGGATGGTATTTAGATAGGGATTGCATTGAATGTGTAGATTGCTCTAGGTAGCATTGACATCTTCACAATATTTGTTCTTCCAATCCATGAGCACGGAACGTTTTTCCATTTCTTTGTGTCTTCCTCAATTTCTTTCATGAGTATTTTATAGTTTTCTGAGTATAGGTTCTTTGCCTCTTTGGTTAGATTTATTCCTAGGTATCTTATGGTTTTGGGTGCAGTTGTAAATGGGATTGACTCCTTAATTTCTCTTTCTTCTGTCTTGCTGTTGGTGTATAGGAATGCCACTGATTTCTGTGCATTGATTTTATATCCTGCCACTTTACTGAATTCCTATATGAGTTTTAGCAGTTTTGGGGTGGAGTCTTTTGGGTTTTCCATATAAAGTATCAGATCATCTGCAAAGAGTGAGAGTTTGACTTCTTCTTTGCCGATTTGGATACCTTTTATTTATTTTTGTTGTCTGATTGCTGTGGCTAGGACTTCTAATACTATGTTGAATAGCAGTGGTGATAGTGGACGTCCCTGCCGTGTTCCTGACCTTAGGGGGAAAGCTCTCATTTTTTCCCCAGTGAGAATGATATTCGCTGTGGGTTTTTCATAGATGGCTTTTATGATATTGAGGTACGTACACTGTATCCTTATACTCTGAAGAGTTTTGATCAAGAAAGGATGCTGTACTTTGTCAAATGCTTTTTCTGCATCTATTGACAGGATCATATATTTCTTGTTCTTTCTTCTATTAATGTATTGTATCACATTGATTGATTTGTGGATGTTGAACCAACCTTGCAGCCCAGGGATAAATCCCACTTGGTCCCACTTGAATAATCCTTTTAATGTACTGTTGGATCCTATTGGCTAGTATTTTGGTGAGAATTTTTGCATCCATGTTCATCAAGGATATTGGTCTGTAATTCTCCTTTTTGATGGGGTCTTTGTCTGGTTTGGGGATTAAGGTAATGGTGGCCTCATAAAACGAGTTTGGAAGCTTTCCTTCCATTTCTATTTTTTGGAACAGTTTCAGAAGAATAGGTATTAATTCTTCTTTAAATGTTTGGTAGAATTCCCCTGGGAAGCCATCTGGCCCTGGGCTTTTGTTTGTTGGGAGATTTTTCATGACTGCTTCAATTTCCTTAGTGGTTATAGGTCTATTCAGGTTTTCTATTTCTTCCTGGTTCAGTTTTGGTAGTTTATACATCTCTAGGAATGCATCCATTTCTTCCAGATTATCTAATTTGCTGGCATAGAGTTGCTCATAATATGTTCTTATAATTGTTTGTATTTCTTTGGTGTTGGTTGTGATCTCTCCTCTTTCATTTATGATTTTATTTATTTGAGTCATTTCTCTTTTCTTTTTGATAAGTCTGGCCAGGGGTTTATCAATCTTATTAATTCTTTCAAAGAATCAGCTCCTAGTTTCGTTGATCTGTTCTACTGTTCTTTTGGTTTCTATTTCATTGATTTCTGCTCTGATCTTTATTATTTCTCTTCTCCTGCTGAGTTTAGGCTTTACTTGTTGTTCTTTCTCCAGCTCCTTTAGGTGTAGGGTTAGGTTGTGTATTTGAGACCTTTCTTGTTTCTTGAGAAAGGCTTGTATTGCTATATACTTTCCTCTTGGGACTGCCTTTGCTGCATGCCAAAGATTTTGAACAGTTGTGTTTTCATTTTCATTTGTTTCCATGAATTTTTTTTAATTCTTCTTTAATTTCCTGGTTGACCCATTCATTCTTTAGTAGGATGCTCTTTAGCCTCCATGTATTTGAGTTCTTTCCGACTTTCCTCTTGTGATTGAGTTCTAGTTTCAAAACATTGTGGTCTGAAAATATGCAGGGAATGATCTCAACCTTTTGGTACCGGTTGAGACCTGATTTGTGACCTAGGATGTGATCGATTCTGGAGAATGTTCCATGGGCACTAGAGAAGAATGTGTATTCTGTTGCTTTGGGATGGAATGTTCTGAATATATCTGTGAAGTCCATTTGGTCCAGTGTGTCATTTAAAGTCTTTATTTCCTTGTTGATCTTTTGCTTAGATGATCTGTCCATTTCAGTGAGGGGGGTGTTAAAGTCCCCCACTATTATTGTATTGTTATCGATGTGTTTCTTTGCTTTTGTTATTAATTGGCTTACATAATTGGCTGCTCCCATGTTAGGGGCATAGATATTTACAATTGTTAGATCTTCTTGTTGGATAGACCCTTTAAGTAGGATATAGTGTCCTTCCTCATCTCTTATTATAGTCTTTGGTGTAAAATCTAATTTGTCTGATATAAGGATTGCCACCCCAGCTTTCTTTTGGTGTCCATTAGCATGGTAAATAGTTTTCCACCCCCTCACTTTCAATCTGGGGCTGTCTTTGGGTCTAAAATGAGTCTCTTGCAGACAGCATATCGATGGGTCTTGTTTTTTTATCCAGTCTGATAGCCTGTGTCTTTTGATTGGGGCATTTAGCCCATTTACATTCAGGGTAACTATTGAAAGATAGGAATTTAGTGCCATTGTATTGCCTGTAAGGTGACTGTTACTGTATATTGTCTGTGTTCCTTTCTGGTCTATGTTACTTTTAGGCTCTCTCTTTGCTTAGAGGACCCCTTTCAATATTTCTTGTAGGGCTGGTTTCGTGTCTGCAAATTCCTTTAGTTTTTGTTTGTTCTGGAAGCTTTTTATCTCTCCTTCTATTTTTAATGACAGCCTAGCTGGATATACTATTCTTGGCTGCATATTTTTCTCATTTAGTGCTCTGAATATATCATGGCAGTTCTTTCTGGCCTGCCAGGTCTCTGTGGATAGGTCTGTTGCCAATCTAATGTTTCTACCATTGTAGGTTACAGATCTCTTCTCCCAAGCTGTTTTCAGGATTTTCTCTTTGTCTCTGAGACTTGTAAGTTTTACTATTAGATGTCGGGGTGTTGACCTATTTTTATGGATTTTGAGGGGGGTTCTCTGTGCCTCCTGGATTTGGATGCCTGTTTCCTTCCCCAAATTAGGGAAGTTCTCTGCTATAATTTGCTCCAATATACCTTCTGCCCCTCTCTCTCTTCTTCTTCTGGGATCCCAATTATTCTAATATTGTTTCATCTTACGGTATCACTTATCTCTCAAATTCTGCCCTCGTGATCCAGTAGTTGTTTATCTCTCTTTTTCTCAGCTTCTTTCTTTTCCATCATTTGGTCTTCTATATCACTAATTCTCTCTTCTGCCTCATTTATCCTGGCAGTTAGAGCCTCCATTTTTTATTGCACCTCATTAATAGCCTTTTTGATTTCGACTTGGTTAGATTTTAGTCCTTTTATTTCTCCAGAAAGGGTTTCTCTAATATCTTCCATGCTTTTTTCAAGCCCAGCTAGTACCTTTAAAATCGTCATTCTGAACTCTAGTTCCGACATCTTACTAATGTCTGTATTGATTAGGTCCCTGGCAGTCGGTACTGCCTCTTGTTCTTTTTTTTTTTGAGGTGATTTTTTCCATCTTGTCATTTTGTCCAGAGAAGAATAGATGAATGAGAGAACAAAATGCTAACAGGGTAACAACGACCCCAGAAAAATACACACTGAACAAATCAGAAGAGACCTGAAACCGGGGGAAAAGAAAGGGAAAGAAAGAAGAAAGATAAAGAAAAAGATTTAAAAAAAAAAACAGAATATGATCAAATTTGATCAGGCTGGTGCATAGGTCAGTGCCACACACTAGATTTTGGGCGTATTTTGGTCTGTTAGAAGAAAGTGCCTCCCAAAATTTTAAAGAAAGAAAAACTTATATATGTACAAAAATAAGGGTAAATATGATGAAGGGATGGAATATGACTGTAAAGATGAAAATTATAAAATATTTTATAAAAGGAATTGGTAAGATAAGAAGTTGATTGAAAAAAGAAAGAAGAGGATTTAAAAAAAAAAAGGGCGGGTGGAGAGAATGTGATCAGGCAGGAGACTGGAACAAAGCCATACACTAGAGATTTAGGGTATATTTTGGTCTGTTAGAAGAAACTGTATCCCAAAATTTTAAAGAGAGAACAACTTATATATATATACCAAAAATAAGGTTAACTACTATGAAGGGATAGAATATGACTCTTAAAATGAAAAATAAAAACGATTTTTTAAAAAAGAGATTGATAAGATGTTGGTTGAAAAAGGGAAAAAGAAAAAAAAGAAAAAGAAAAAAGATATTTAAAAAATTAACTTTGAAAGACTAAAGAATCATGGGAAAAAAGCCATGGATTCTATGTGCAGTATTCCCCTAGCGCTGGAGTTCTGCCGTTCTCATTGATCGGTAAACTTGGTCTTGGCTGGCTGTTCTCGCTGATCTTCTGGGGGAGGGGCCTGTTGCCATGGTTCCTAAATGTCTTTGCCGGAGGCGGAGTTGCCCCGCCCTTGCCGGTCTGGGCTAAGTAATCTGCTCGGGTTTGCTCTCGGGAGCTTTTGTTCCCTACAAGCTTTCCGTACAGCTTTGGAGGCGGAGAGTGAAAATGGCGGCCTCCCAATCTCCGCCCCAGAGGAGCCGAGAACTCAGGGCCCCGCTCCTCAGTGCGCCCCAGAGAAAAGCAGTCAGTCACTCCCGTCTCCCCGGTCTCCGGCCGCACTCCGTGCTCACCCGGCCTGTGACCGCGCCTTTCTATCTGGCACCCGACCCCGTGTGGAGTCTCCAAACCCAGCAGATCCCCGCGGTGCGCTCCCGCGCCGCTCCTCCCGGGGGAGGAAGGGGAGTCTCCCCGGATCTGCCGCTTCTTGGGTCCCTGCTGGAGGAGCAGTGGCCCGACTGTGCCGCGGATCACGGTTTATGGCAACCCCGAGCTGAGAGCCCGCGCCTTGGCTCCGTCTCTGCAGCCGGCTTCCCCGCTCCGATACCTGGGAGCTCTGCTGCACTCAGGCACCCCCGGTCTTTCTATGACCCCGAGGGTCCTGAGACCACACTGTCCCACAAGGATTCCACCCCCTGCTTAGCCACTAGAGTGACGTCCCTCAGCGGAGCCAACTTCTAAGTTCTGATTTTGTGCTCTGCTGCTCTATCACTTGCCAGAAGCGGCCGACGGAGGCCCCCTCCCTCGCCGTCTATCCTCCCGAATATCACCTCGGATTCACTTCTCTGCACATCCTACCTTCCAGAAAGTGGTCACTTTTCTGTTCAGAGAGTTGCTGCTATTCTTTTCTTCGATCTCCTGTTGAGTTTGTAGGTGTTCAGAATGGTTTGATCCCTATCCAGCTGAATTCCTGGGACCAGACGAAATTTAGGCCTCCTACTCCTCCGCCATCTTGCTCTTCCCCCCAAGAGACTGTTTCTTGATTTGTCTCTCTCTTTCTTTCTTTTTTTTTCCTTTGCTCATTTGTTTTGTCTTAAATTTGCATATGAGTGAAATCCTATGGTATTTGTCTCTCTCGGACTGACTTATTTCACTCAGTATTATACTCTCTAGCTCCAACCATGTCATCACAAATGGCAAGATTTCATTCTTCTTATACCTGAATAATATTCCATTGTGTGTATATATCACATCTTCTTTATCCATTCATCTATCTTTGGACACTTGGACTGCTTCCATAGTTTGGCTATTGTAAATAGTGCTGCTATAAACATAGGGGTGCATGTATCCCTTTGAATTAGTGTGTTTGTATTTTTTGGGTAAATACCCAGTTGTGCGATTGCTGGATTGTAGGGCAGTTCCATTTTTAACTTTTTTGAGGAAACCCCATACTGTAAAACTCCTTTATGTTAAGAGCTACCTGATTAAATGGTCTTTAAGGATTTTTAGAGGGAAGGCAAAATTAGCTTTTTCTAGGCAATGTTATCCTACAAAGAGCAATGCCATTATGAAGTTTCTAATATTGAGCTATATTCAATCTGAGAATAATGTGGAAGTTTTTAAAAATTACCAATATCCAGGCCACAATATCTAACCAATGAAATCAAAATCCAAATATCAATTGCATGTACTTGAACCTTGAGACAATCCCTTAGAGAAGTGATTCTCCTTCCCGATCACATATTAGGAGAAACCCCCAAATGTAGTAGCAGCAACCCCAATAAGAAAAGCTGAGTGAAGCCCAGGCCACGTTATTTTTTTTTAACATTTCCCAGGTGACCCTAATTCATGACCAGTGTCGAGAATCCCCCTTCTGGTATATGACTAGGCATGCTGAGAACATGAGGTGTCAGTCAGAAGAGGCTATGAGCTCTGGAACTAAATCATCAGGCTCGTATCTGAGCTATTCCATTTACCTCCCTGTGCCTCAGTTTCCTCCTCTGTCAAATGAGGAGCACAATAACATCTTGGGATGTGGTCATCAAACAAGCTAATACACTCATAGCCCTGAGAACAGTGGCACTTGCCTTTCTGTACTCCAAAGTCACTTGGGAAGAATTAGATAAACATTAGAAAAATATTCAGTATAATCCTATTCTTCTGAAATGTCCTTCAAATGTCATATCTTATTAACATCTGTTTCTCAGATGGTGGAGTATATTGATTTAAAACTGCTACTTTCTTCAAGGTGGCAAGCCACCACCATTCAATTTTTTAAATAGCCCTCTTGCTCTAGTCAAAATCAGACTTAGCTAAGTCAGGTCTCCTGTGTTCTACATTATTGAACTGCTTGCCACATTTCAAGGCCAAGTTTAGAGGCTGGAGTCAACCCCATAAAGAGTCTGGAAGAAGAAAGTGTCCACAGCCATTTTAGAGGAAGCATCAATATTCTCAAGTATATGCATGTTTCAATGTATATGAAGTATAAGCCAAAATCTTAAGTCTTTATGTAACAGAGAGGTTAAAAAAAAATAAGGTACTGCAGGGATCTGAGGACTCAAGCACTCCAAGACGACTTTGAGAGGAGAGAATTTCTACAGAGCTCAGATGATGGACAGCACAAAGGAAATCCGTTTGAGCAGCTGTCCAGCAAGCTCCGTGCATGCACAGACACTGTAGTATTATTTTCCTGGCACTCCGCAATCCATTCCCCAGATCTGAGAACATCATCTAAATCCTAATTGATGCTGTAGCTGCACTTAATGGGGAGAGGAAGAAGAGCCAAGGTCCCTCACGTGTTTGAATCACATATCATAATTGGAACAATAATTCACATTCTTTTCTTCACTTTTTCTGATTTAATTCACAACAGTAAGAGAGAGCAACAGAGAGAGAGACAGAGACAGAAAGTATGATTTTAGAGCCTGAGAGATCTGCAACTTCTAAGACATGAGGAAGCTCATACAGTCTGCTTTCTCCCAAGGAGGTATGCAGGACTCCTCAAAGAATGAAAAGGTAGCAAGCTACACTGGACCCCAGCACCTCCATCCATTCTGGGGATGATGTAGCTGCTATTTTTCTGTATGGTCCCCCTTCCCCTATAACATGACAATTTCTTCAATAGGAGTTGGCAAACTTTTCCTATAACGGTCGAGATAGTAAATATTTCAGGTTTGTGGGCTGTCTCTGTCTCATATTCTTTTTTTAATATATACAACCTTTTAAAAATCTAAATATCACCCCTAGCTCCAGAGATGCACAAACACAGACTGCAATCTAGGTTTAGCTGGGACCATGGTTTGCCAACTCCAGCTCTCCTTAAATGGATCTCAAACTGGAGCTTGGACGCCCTCAGAGCTCAGGTCTGTGTCTCCAGCCAAGTGGAATATGGATGAGGGTAAGAAGGAGAAGGCAGAGTAGGGAAGGACAGCCAGCAGGGCAGGGACAATATCTGGGGCCTTGACCGGGGGCAGGGGGAAGCACTTATATCTCACTCTACACTTGACAGCTGCTTTATTTTCATTTGGATTTCCAGAGGGCAAGAGAAAGGTGTGTTGGGGGAGAATCTCCACGCATATCAAGCAGTCTCAGAAGCTGTATAAGGTCTCCCATTGAAGAAAAGGGTAGGCATCCTGCACATCAGAAAAGATTTGGGTTCTCTGCATCAGAAATCCTCTCCCGCAAGCAAGCCACCACATGCTCGCGGGTCATCGGGCTGTCTTCACGTCGCCCTGTGGAATTGGGGCTCAGGACCAGCACCAAAAAGTGCTGATTGTCTCACGGCAGCTGCTGTGAGTAATAAAGTCCTCAGTCTCGTGCCTGTCTAGGCCTGTACCCTGAACAGAGAAGTCTGCAGGAAAAGGAATTATGAGCCAGGAAGGTGTCCCCCGAAGCATGCGTGGACATCTCAGAATGATTTCATAGTGACGCAAGCAATGTTGCATATTTCTCAGGTTGTCCTCTTGGAGAGATTCAGAAGACTGTGGGACACTTGAGAGCAGGGACCATACTTTGCTCACCTTTGTGTCTGATTCCGAATCTAGAACAGTGGCTGGCACATTACGGATACTTAGTAAACATGGAGTGGGGAAGGAAGGAAGGACAGGAGGAAGAGAGAGAAGGAGGGAGGAAAGGAGAGCAGGAGGCAGCTCCCTCTAAGGAGGTTTTAGATTGTTCTGCTTTAGATTTTCTACAACTACTCAATTTTTCCAAAAACAGAGAGAAATCAGACATTTCTATCCTTTGAAGCAAAAAAAAAAACTTATCCATGGCTCTCCTTACCCACAGCTTGTCAAGAAAATCCAGGAATGAACTAAAGCAATAAACAAAGACTGAAGGGGTTGGGGGATGGGAGAATATGTAGTATTTTAATATAGTTTCCCAAAATATGTATGACATGATTTGAGAAGGAATATCTAAGGAGCCAAACTGAGCTGTTTAATTTGGGTTGTGTTGTTATTAAAACAGCTGATAAAGACACTCTTTGTAGTCCCCCCAAATGAGTTTTTTGAGTGAGTCACCACAGTCCTCGGATCTGTATGCATGACTAAATGTATAAAAAAGTAAATGGGGCCCCAGATGAAGTGTCAGTTATGAGGATGCTAACAGTAAAAGCCTGCCCCAAAGCAATGACACATGCTTTGAAAACACTCTGGGGGTAAAAAAGCATGCTTAGGGAACACAGGGTCTGAAGTATTATTGGTGTCATTATCATGCAGTTATTTTCCTAGCAATTTTCAATGATCTGTCACAGCTTGGAGGAGGGTCTTCAGTATCATTGCCCATACAGGTAAATTTGGTGAAAGGGGAAACAGACAGACCTTTAACAGGCAAGTGTGGAGTGTGGGGACTGAAGCTTCATGGTAGCCATGGGACCAAATAAAATGGCAACAGGCCACCTTCTCCACTTCAAGGACCTTAGAGCAGAAATGCAGGATGTGTGGCTCTCGACTTTCCGGGCATGTTAGCAGGTGTCTGTGTGGCAGATGGCTGTCTGTCTGGTCATGAGGGCTCGGATCCCTCCTCTGTACCTTCCTCATTAGCAAGTGAGACAAGCATGATAACCCAGTCAGTCGGTCAGATGTGGTTCCATCCTTGATCTCACAGAGATGGCCTATTGTCTACAGTATTTTCCAAACACTAATTCACAGTGCAGTGCTGAGCACACATACCATGACAATGTCCTGGGATGCTCTTACAATTTTAAGTTAAAAATCCAGGATTTTGATTCAGGCATGGAACACAAGGATGTGTCTTTTTTTATTTTCCTAGTGATTCTTAAATGATCAAGTTTAAAAATCACTGGTGTAAACTTTCCATTTTGGAATTTAATTAGATTGTCTTGGTGTTTTTTTTTTTTATCTAAGACTTGAGGGCTGGATTACCCCACCCCTATCAATGAATGTCCCAACCAATGACTGAATGAATGAATGAGGATACATCCAGAGTCAGAGGATCAGGAGGAAGGATATTTTTTCATGGTCTACACATTACTGGGAAAAGAAAAACAAACCCCCCTTTTAGGAAGGGATGGACAGGGGAGGGAGGAAGGAAGGAAGGGAGTGGGGAATGGGAGGGAGAAGGAGGGAGAAAGGAAGAAATTACATAGAAATTGACATAAAATGCCTTTGCTTTTGGGGTGTCATGTGATACATCTCTGAAGAACACCTCCAGGTCTGACAAAGACCTGTGAGATATCAGTATGAGGGTTGCTGTGTAGACCCTGCCCCTCTCACCTTGAACGAGCTGAACATTTGACCTTATTAGGCCATCCTTCCCCTGAGTTTGCCTAGTTGTGGGCTCTGCCAGCACTTCTCTTGGCAAACACATGCATGGGGAGGCAGAAGGTCCTGGGTCCAGGCTTGTGCCCTTCTCTCCTCCGACTCTACTACACTCATCCTCTCTACCCGCCATGTCCTGCACACCTACCTCATTCTCCAAGAACCCACACTCTCAGATCTCTCTTTGTCTTGGCAAGGATTCCAGCCCCTTCCTGGTTCTCTCTTTGTACCTGAATCTTTGCTCCTCCAAGTGTTAACAGGTGTCATGACAATTGGGATGGGGGAACATTCTGGCCAAATAAGTATGGCAAACACTGGGTTAAGGAAAGTTAGACAAGTTCCTTTCCTTTGGGATTTCTCAGAGCTTTAAACTAGCTAATGCAATTTGAACATTTCCTAAAGAGAAAAGCATGATTGGAGCTTGCTCCAAACACACTTGGCAATGACACCTATTATATGATGCATCTTCTTGGAGCACTCTTATGCCTTTATCAACAAATGTGTATTGAGTACTTACTATATGCCAGACATTGTACTGAGCACCAAGCAAGACCCACATAATCTATGCCCCGTGGCACTTAATAGGCATGTTTGGGGAGCACTTGTCTGAAAGTCCTCCTCTTAGCTCTGCCCCTGAGTCCCCTGTTCTTTTCCTCTTCTTACCTTAAGTTCTGCATCTTCTCTCAGTCTTTGAAGTCCTCTGAGAAGCAGAGTCTTTCCTGGCTGGCTCCACCCCATTCCCACACTTTGAACTTCCAGGAGAAGCCTGGCCTTGGCCATCATTCCACTTGCCGCTTTAAACAGTGTCACTTGGGCTCTGCAATAGGGTGTTTCAAAACAAGCCTTTCTTCCAGTATGGTCCTTCACCACTTTCTCAGCCTCCCTGAATCAAGCTGCCCTTTCCATCAGCATACTATTTCCTCAATTCTGTCCCCTTTTTTTCTTTCTATATTCTCCTGAGTTTGTGCTGGAGACGCTTCTGGAGAGCTGGTTCCACAGCTCCTCTACTCAATCTGTTATCAGGTCCACTGAGAAGCATTCCTAGCCTCCCATCCCTGGCCTGCCCCATCCCTGGCCCATCTGGCTCAGCCTGGGATCCCTCCCCTGGCAGAGTCACCATATTCCCTGCTCAAAAGTTATATTTAGCTCCATGTAGAAAGCCCTGTATCTTGCTCAGGAATATCCCTCCTAGTCATCTGTAAGAAAAGGAACAAAACTTAATGCTCATGCCCATCCGCATGCTGTTTCCTTACATCCACCCCTGCCCTGAATCACACACTCACTACAGTGGGGAGTCCATACCCTTGCCAGGAAGCAGCCCTGTTCTGGGAACACGGCCTCAACCCACCTTCTTTATACAGAGCAGCTCTGCTCCTAGTCACAGTATATTAGACCAGGAATTAGTAGCTGAGCAGAAAGAAGCTCTCCTAGGCTGGGCACATGGGCAGCCAAGCACCTCTGAGGTAGCCTGGATCCAGCGTTTTGTCTCAACTTTGGTTCTACACTGAGAATAGCAAGATGGCCTGAAAGAGGGTGCAATCTATCAGTTTTGTTGGTGGGGGGAATGAGTGAAGAGGACAAGAGGGGAAGAGAAATAGAAAAGTGCCAACAGCACATGAAAAGATACTCAACATCATTCATCAACAGGATCAGGAAAATGCAAATCAAAACTACAGTGAGATATCACCTTATATCTGTCAGAATGGCTAAAATAAAAAACACAAGGAAGTGTTGGTGAGGATGAGGAGAAAGGTGGGAATGTTGGTGGGAATGCTAACTGGTGCAGCCACTATGGAAAGTAGTATGGAGTTTCCTCAAAAAATTAAAAATAGAATTACCGTATGATCCAGTAATTCCACTACTGGTTATTTACCCAAAGAAAACAAAAACACTAATTCAAAAAGATATATTCACCTCTATGTGTATTGTACCATTGTTTACAATAGCCAAGATAGGGAAGCAACCTAAGTATCAATAGATAAATGGATAAGGAGGATGTAGCATATACTCTCTCTCTCTCTCTCTCTCTCTCTCTCACACACACACACACACACACACACACACACAATGGAATATTACACAGTCATAAAAAAGATGAAATCTTGCCATTTGCAATGACCTGGATGGAACTAGAGGGCATAATGCTAAGTGAAATAAGTCAGACAGAGAAAGACAAATACCATATGATTTCACTCACATGTGGAATCTGAAAAACAAAACAAATAAAAAGTAGAATCAGACCTATAAATACAGAGAACAAATGGATGTTTGCTAGAGGGAGGAGGGTTGGAAAATGGGCAAAATGGGTGAAGAGGAGTGGGAGATACAGATTTCCAGTTATGGAATGAATAAGTCATAGGAGTGAGAGGCACAGCATAGGGAATATAGTCAATGATGTAATAGTGTTGTATGGTGGCAGATGGGAGCTACACTTGTGGTGAACATGGAATAATGTATGGAGAATTTGAATTACTATGTTGTACACCTAAAACTAATCTCACATTGTGTGTCAACTATACTCAAATCAAAAATAATTATTGAAGAAAGAGAAAGAAAAGAGAAGTGTCATCAGGAGGAGGTTGGGCCTTGAAGGGCCAGGGTCAATGGCGGAACAGCAGAGGCTGATAAACAGTTGAGTTTTTTGGCCTTTTGAATTGTACATTTTGCTGAGACACAGTCCCTCCCCCTTCAGTCTCCATAATGACAGCATTGGTAAAGTCTGCTAGGCCCATATATACTTTGTGCACATGGTTACCTATTATTTATTGTTTTTTGTTTTAATTTTTTATTTAAATTCAATTTAATTAACATATATTGTATTATTCGTTTCAGAGGTAGAATTTAGTGATTCATCAGTTGCATACAAACCCAGTACTCGTTACTTCAAGTGCCCGCCTTAATGCCCATCACCCCGTTACTCCATTCCCCACCCACCTCCCCTCCAGCAACCCTCAGTTTGTTCCCTATAGTTAAGAGTGTCTTATGATTTGCCTCTCTCTCTGTTTTTGCCTTATTTTTCCTTCCCTTCTCCTGTGTTCATTTGTTTTGTATCTTAAATTCCACATATGAGTGAAATCATATGGTATCTGTCTTTCTCTGACTGACTTATTTCGCTTAGGGTAATACCTTCTAGTTCCATCCCGGTCACTGAAAATGGCAAGATTTCATTCTTTTTGACGGCTGAGTAATATTCCATTGTGTATATATACCACATCTTCTTATGTATTGATTTTGTTTGTTTTGCTTTGTTACAACACAAAGGTGGTAGTTTTTATGCCAGGATCAACTCTGTGTAGAAGAGAGATTGTGTGAGAGGCACCTGAGCCCCCTCAGGGATTCATAACAAGCTTCAAAACCAGGAGAATTGGGGATTCCAGTCATTTGTTCCAAGATGTCTAGGAGGAGTGATGCCATAGCTGGCATTTATGTTTGTGTACACTTATTAATTTACTCAACCAACTCTACAACAAGCAAGAGCTGGAAGGGTTTCTGGATACAGTAGGGCTGGTTGAAAATATTTGGGCAGAAGATGAATTCTGTAGGAAAAAAGGAAGACTGCTTCCCAAAGATCAGGGATATTTCAAGATGGTGAACAAACGATATCTATAAAATTCAGACAGAAATAAGCAGGTTGCATGAAGGCTGGTGACTCGTGTGGCAGGTGTGGAAGGCACTGAAGGAAGAATCTTCTGGCTGCTTTGAATAACATGCACCTATTGTTTGTCACACAAGCACCCGATTTCTTCTGGGAACCATTTCCCACCATCCCACTTCCATCCACATGGTTTCCATAAGCAATATTGTTTTCCATGACCCACCTCTCCCCTGGTGTTGCAGCTGGTAGATGTGGCACTCAGTCACTGGGTAGCTGTGGTTCCTACGATGTGGATGCCAATGCTCTGGCTGGCTGAGCAGAGGAGAATGTTGCATGATGAGCAGAAAGGAGGAAGAGAGATTCTTGGTGGCTTCTAAGATGAGCAGAAAGGAGGAAGAGAGATTCTTGGTGGCTTCTAAGATGAGCAGAAAGGAGGAAGAGAGATTCTTGGTGGCTTCTAAGTCTCTGGGTTCTAGTTAATCCTGAAACCCAGTCATTTTCTTGTCCTTAGGCTTTAGACATCTCACCTTCCTAATTTAGGTAGTCATCACTTCCAGTGTTCTATCTAGAATAAAGGAGGTCTATTTAGTACAATCCATATGAGCCCCTGGAGAAGGAAATGGAAGAGCCCAGTGAGAGCAGGAAGGCTGGCCAGGGAGCTTGTGCAAATAGTCCACACTTGATGAGACAGAGATCTTGTCCAAGGCTGTGACAATGGGAATGAGCAGATCCAAATGGCATTCAAGGAGACTGAGCTGCAGGAAGTGATGCTAAAATAGAGAGCTTCCCAGCATTTGGAGTGCTCCTCATAGTAACATTTTCCTGTGACACCTTTGTTGGCTGCAGTGCTTTTATAGCAATGATGGTTATAACAGCCTCAATACTAGCCCAGTAACTCCTAGGACAGCACTCAACCACAAAACATTTCAGAAAGCCAAGGGCATTCATGAAGACTCAGGGGAGATATAACTCAACCCAAAGAAGAGACTTGATCCAGCCTTTCCAAAAAGGAAATTAAGCAATTCAGCTACCAATTCACCAGCAAGTCCTACTCTCCCCAAATGAAAGGGCAGCTGCGACTCCACAGGAAGCACCAGGATCTCTTCCCCGGAGGCCCTGAGGCTGGAGCTGAAGCATCTGGTCTCCAGGGAAGGCTGAAACTGAGAGGAAAGTCCTGGAGGGGCGCCATGACAACAAGAGCCAAAAATGTGTTCAAGTCCAGAGAAGCTCCACCATTCACTAGACTGTATCCTGTGTTTTCTAACCACCTATACAAATATTTGTGGATCCCTCCCCTGTGATCTAGACTGATGATAGGCTTTGGGGAAATTTATAAGTAGTGATCTCACAAACTTTCCTTGAACTTATCTTTCCTTTAAGATCCTTGACATTAATGATTACAAATGTAAGAGGGAGGTCTCTAGGAACAATGATACCCTCTGGGTCTTTTTTTTTTTTTTTTTTTTAGAATAAAGGAAAGTTTATATAGAATGTGATCATTCCATGGCATATAATCTCACTATCCATCAGTAGCCCCAGGACCTCTAGAGAAAATGTGAATGCTTGACAGAAAGAATTCAATCTTCAAGCAGAAATAAGTTAAGTTAGTCCTTTGGCCTCCCAGCAAGCAATTACAAGGTATAGACGTTTTAGTTCCTACACTGTGAAGGATGGGGAGTAACCTGAATACTACATGTTACACTGCAGTAACAAAAGACCCCAAAACCTTAAACAATGGCTTAAACAAAAGTTGACATCTTGTTCATGTGCACGCAGCCACCTGGGTGAACAGCAGTCACCATCTCCCATTGCCAGAGATGTGTGGAGATTATTTCAGAGTCCCTTCATGCTTCCATCCAGAAGTGCTCAGCTTCCTGTCAAGATAGTTCAGTTCTGAATCCAGCTCTGCTGCTGATTTACTATCTAGTATGACTATAAGGTAATAAAATAAAAAAAGGACAGAGCTCAAACATCCAAATGATTCATAGTGGTCCATGTGGTAAGCTTTATACCACTGTGTACTTAGGGCAGTAAGCCTGGCATCACCCGAGAGCCCAACTGTGGCAGTAATCCTGATGCTGCAACACTGTCCCCATGAGGGGAGCCAATGGGAAGCAGGGAGGGGTGGTGCTGAGGTCCCAGCTAATCCCCTCACCAGATCCCCAGAGTGACAGAGTGGAGAGGAAGCTGCACTGTTGGGTCAACATGGTGAATGTGAGCCTCCCTCTTTTTCTGCTTCTTTCATTGTCTTTTCTTTTTTTAAATAGTGGTACAAGTTCTGTCTCCTCCTAACTTTTTTTTTTTTAAGATTTTATTTATTTATCTATTATTTATTTATTTATTTATTTGACAGAGAGAGAGAGAAAAACAGCATGAGAGGGAAGAGGGTCAGAGGGAGAAGCAGGCTCCCCACCTAGCCGGGAGCCCGATGAGGGACTCGATCCTAGGACTCTGGGATCATGACCTGAGCTGAAGGTAGTCGCTCAACCAACTGAGCCACCCAGGCACCCTCCTCCTAACTTTCAAAGGCAATTTTCCACTGAGTTTCTCTCTCTTTCTCTCTCTAAAAGATTATCTGTTTTCCTGCAGTTCTGAGACTTCACAAAAATACATCTAGGTGTGGGTCTTTTTTCTCTCATTATGTTGGGCACTCATTATACACCTTTAATCTGGACAATCATGTTCTTCAGTTCTGGACATCTTTTCTTGATCTTTTGTATTTATTTAATTTACTTCTTCCTTTCATTTAATCTGTTCTCTCTTTCTGAAATGGCCATCATTTGGATCTTCTGATCTGATCCTCTATTTTTTTCTCCTTTTCACTTCTCACTTCTCTTCTCTTTGTCTTTCTGCTCTATTTTTTGGATATCTGTCAGCTTCATCATCTGATTTTTTATTTTATGCTACCATATGTATAAGTGTCTAAATCCCTTTTCTTATTCTGTTGGATTCTTTTCTATAGAATTTTATACTTGCTCCATGTATATCTCTCTGAAGTCTTTTGTTCCATTTGTTTTGTTTTGTTCTGTACCACATTGTCCTTTTTTTCTGTTTGAATCTCTGTTACTCAGTTAAAGGTTTAACATGAATTCTTGGTTATCCTTCACTATCTGTTCATAATTACAGATGAGACCTTGTAAGACATGGATTCATTACAGAAAATTGGCTGTTTCACTAGGGCCCTAAATGCCAGTATTTAAAATACAGTTGACCCTTGAACAACATGAGGATTATGGGCACCAACTCCTCACACAGTCAGAAATCCGCACATAACTTTGATTCCCCCAAACTGAACTACTAATAGCCTACTGTTGATGGGAAGCCTTACCAATAACACAAATAGTTGATTAATACAATTTCATATGTTATATGTATTACATAGTATTCCTACAATAAAGTAAGCTAGAGAAAAGAAAATGTTTTTAAGAAAATATACTTACAGTATATATAATATATACTTACAGTATATAATATACTTACAGTACTGTATTGTAGTTTTTGGGGAAAAAAAGCCATGTAGTGTAAACTCGTGTTGTTCAAAGGTTAACTGTATTTCATATTGGACCACTGTCCTTATAGAGGATCCTCAAACCTCCTACCTGGGATGTGTAGGCCTGTCAGTTCTGGAGACTGAAGGGGGTGGGGGTTCCATAAACTAGGTATGTTGATTTTCATTTCATCCCTTTTTTAAAAAAGTATAATTTCATACCCCCATCCCTCAGCTATCCTCAGTGTCCCCAAATCTAGAGGCTGTCTAGCTCAATATCCCCAGAAAGCAAATCTCCCACCTTGTCCTGGAATAAGGAAAGCATGATTGCCTGTTATACAGGGTGAACAAAACCATCTGAAGCCCTAATTCTCCTTTGGCTTTCCATCATTATTCCTGTTTTCAGCCCCACCTGCATCCTGACCTAATGCTCTAATTCCTGGGTTTTTCCAGGTTTCTGTGAGAAGAGAGATCTTGCTTTTTTTCCATTTCCATCCAGAGACTTAGGTAGTAGCTGTCCCTGGGATTCAAGTCATTTATATGTCTCCCTTCTCCTTTCAAGTTTCCAAACTGCTAACTTCTAGACACAGAAATCTCCCCTCCTTTTCCTTCAATTCTAGTGGATTTATGGTGTGTCATTCTTTTACTATCATTTTGGTGGGATTTCAGAAGGGAGAAAAGATGAATAAAATGTTCAAACTTCTTTGTTTAACTGGAAGTCTGTCATGATCTATTTTTAATGTATGTTATATTACTGGATGTTACATAACTTAGATTATATCTGAGGCAAAATGAGAGGGAGAAGGAGCAATAGAGGAACAGAGAGGGAAAAAAAGGAGAGAAAGAAGAAAAATAGAGATAGGAGTGGATGCGCAGAAATAGTGTTCACTAGGGGTAAGAAATCATTTTTTTGGTGGGCACGCAGGTCACTCAGAAAAACAAAAGTGTTTACACATTTTTTTACAAAACGAAAATATCTTGAGTCTAATTATAGGTGTCTATAAATACATATATATCCGTATAATGTAGAAGACTTACTTTATTGCATAGAAAAATATTTAAGGGCAAATATTCCTCAGTTATTAAAGCATTAGCATCTGAGGCATCTTTGAGAAGCAGTAATGCAGACACACCCCTTTCACCATTTAACCTGAAAACTCCATCAGAGGCCATATCAGGAAGTTATGTGGACAGAACGTGGACCACAAGTTGTGATAGTCCCTTGTCACCAGACGGAATATTCATCTGACAATGATGGACAGTGCACTGGAGCCTTTAATGGACATGAACGCACTGGCAGTGGCTGTCGAACTCCATTCTGCCCCACCCTGGGCCTCAAGATGATATAAGGATACAAACTTGTTGGCCCCTGCTGAAGTGGGCCAGGGCCCCAAGGAAGAGGGGACAGCCTCGGGAGCATGTACCAGCATTGTGATGCATGGTGTACTAAAGAGCAAGTCAAAATTTTTTGTTGGTTAAAACAACAAAATAATTCTTATTTTGGAAGACTAATGGACATCAGATAATTATACAATGAGAATACTGAGACCAATATTATCTAATTATCTTTAGAGCCTTCCAAATCTAAGGACGGCACCTTTGATACTCCTTGTTCCAGTCAAATGCTTGTGTAACTGAGATTGTGTTTATCAAATTTTCAAGTTGAGAAGAATCACTATGTAGAGAAACTTGGAAGACCCTTTACTAACAAGAAAAATGCTATGGTAATGCTAAAAATCACATCCCCTCCACATGTTACCTTGGCTTGGCTTGGTTTTTGCTTTTTCATTGGGCTTTATTAACACCAGGCATTGCAGCTTTGAAAATCTGGTTTGCCTTCCCTGTCCTTAACATTTCAGAGAGTCAAACAAAAGGTTTAGAAAGAGATTAACTATTTTTATTGCAATGTCTTTAAAGAGTAGACTGATCACATCTCACTCACTGCTTTTATGCTTACATGGGACTTCTCTTGCTAGACTAGTAGGTTGGAAATCTAATTTTCAATGTTGACTTTCTACAGTCTGTTCCAACATGGAATATTTCAGAGTTTAAAAAAAATTGGCCTCAAGACAGCCTAAAATCTGCCCTAGAAGGAAGTGGGCACAGAATGAACCAGGCAATACATACTATTTCTGGGTTCAGCTTGTTGAAAACTTTTCAAGTCTTATTCTGTGACATTTACAGAGCAGTTTCAAGAATGTTTAATAAAACAGATTTTGAAAGTGTCTTTCTTAATCTACAGTATCCATTTATACATCATCAGTATATAATTATAGCTCAATGCTGCTGCTGAAAATATAGCAAAGGAGGTAAACTTCCTTAATCAAGCTGGGTTATCCAGGGGAACACTCCTGGAGAGATGGGGCTCCACCAACAGTGCTAGATACCACCCTCTACAAAGTTGGATCCCAGATAAAATGGGCTTTATGCTATCTTTTTTTAATATGCCTGGGCTCTAGGAAGCAAGGGAAATCTCCAAGGACAGAATTTTTATTTTTTTAAGTCTGAGCTAAAAACAGAGCAGAGAGCCATGAGCTTCAAACAAAGGCATCAGGCAGGGCTGACATGAGAGCAAGTGAAAACACAACTCTGTAGTAAAAACCCAAGTTTAGTACCTGATACTTGGGAATGATGAACTTGGGATCCCTGCAAGTCTGGCCACCTGAAGATGAAACACTGCCCTGGATCTGGCAGAAGCAAATGCAAATCTCTGGAGGAACATCCCCAGTTTGGGCTCTCAGGATTCCCCAACATAAGCTCTAACAAATTCAAACTCACAACCAAAGACCAAATTCATAAAAGAAAAATCATCATGAATGTGAGTTAACAGAAACAAGACCAACATATTCATGCTCCCACCCAAGGACCTCAGATACTAAAATTGTCACACATAGATAAACCCCATATTGAATGTTCAAAGGAATAAAATATAGAATTACAAACATGAAAAAGAAGCAAAAGATGATTAAAACTGACCAGTTTTTGATATTTTAAAAATAAAAAATAAAATAATAAATAAATAAAAAATAAAAAAATACAGCTATTGTAAAGAAGAAATTGTGATACTCCTCACAAAGGTAACCAGGAAAACCCATGTCAAATAAGCAAACTGGGTCAACGGGCAAGGGAAGGGGTGCTAAGAACAGGGTCTCAACAACATCTCGAGAAGTGAAATCAGAGAGGAATTTTATGGCACTGGGCCTGTGTTGAGTGTTAGGATTCAGCTGATTTGGGGGTGGGCTTTCAAAGGCACCCAAGTAAAGATTGGATGAAACAGTCAAGAGTGGATTGGTGGGGGGCACGGAGAAGGGTTTTCCCCGGAAGTTGTGTCGTGGAGCATGCTACCGTCTTAGCTTTCCAGAGTAGGTCATGGTGGCAGAGCTGGTTCCTGGCTACTCTGCATGACTCCTGCTAGGGAAGGTTTTCATTCCTACATCACTCTTCTGTATCCCTACAGTACTTTAAAAACAACTCTTTCTCGGGACTTTTAGCATTCATCATTGCTCTCTCCATTTTTCAGTACCTGGTATGTAACTTTGAAGATTGAAAGTTCAAAACATGTTTATGACAGAAAGGAAAGAAGAGGGAGGCAGGGAATGAATACTACATATCCCTTATTTGTTGGGCTATCAGACTTCTGGTCTTGCCTCTTAGAAAGACTTGCACATTCCAGGAACTCAAGGACTAGTAAAATTACCAGGAGCCTACTTAGTGTTTCTTATAGGTAGGCAACACTTCTGACTACCCATCTGTGAAACAAGAGCTTTGAGCACTATCAGATATGGGTTTCCCCAGAATCTCCCTTCCTTGGTCTTTCACATGAAGAAGGGCCACCTCTGAAAGCTGCTCAGCTGGGTGGAAAGAGAAAAGGCAAATGGGCTCAATTATCACTTTGCATGCCATGTTCCTGCCACAGAGCCCTAAGGAATGATGGTGGATCTTCACATAGAAGAGCCAGAAGTGACCACAGTGAACTTCTAAGAATGATGGCCACCACTTCACACCTGCCTTCCACATCTCCTGCAAATATCCTTTGGCCAACTCTAACCCAGGAAAGGGGATTCAAGGAACCATAGCTCCCAGCTTCACCAAGTTGGCCTAGAACAATCTAGCAGAGTTGGCAATGTCGAAGTTCCTAAATGAAAAAGTTCCTGACTTGGGGTGCCTGGGTGCCTCACTCGGTTAAGCATCCAACTCTTGATCTCAGCTCAGGTCTTGGTCTCAGGGTCGTGAGTTCAAGCCCTGCATTGGGCTCCACACTGGGCATGAAGCCTACTTTAAAAAAAATTTCCTGACTTGAAGAAGACAGAGGAGAGGAGGCAGACAGAGTTTATAGAAAGAGCTTCATGGAGGAGGTGCAGTGTTCACTGAGGCTCAAAAGAAGAGTATAATTTAGAATACGGAGAAAGAGAATGAGCAAATATTTCCTGTTTAAATGTGGCTGCCTCCTTTATTTTGATGTTGGTCCAGAGCGTATACCACTTTCACAGAACACTGACAAGGAACCACAGGACTCCGGAGCTAGGATGTGGCCAAGAAACAGACACAGTTGAAGAGCCTCATCCTCGCCTTAACTCTGTGCTTGGGAAGGACTGATCCAGAGTCCTGCTGCCCAACTCACCCAAAGTGGAGTGGTAGGTCTATGCAACGGCCTCAGTTTTGCATCCCACTGTTTCTGTGTCTGCTCAGAAACCTTTTGGCATGCCTACCCTAGAGGAGAATGAATTCTGTCTGTCCGGTTGCTTTTTAAGGCAAATTTTAAAATAAAGACAGCTTTGAAAACAAGTAGAGTTTTGTTCTTCCCTGACCTCAATGAGATGCTTGTTGGCACCAGTGCGCAGCAGTCTGGCTTAGAGTTCTGCTAAGCCCATGGCCCCTCCCGTGGAGTGAGCCCTGCAGGGGAGGGATGCAATGCTGGTTTCTGCTGCAGTAGGGAAAGGGGACCATGTCAGAGGGGTTCCTCCAGGGTCACATCTGCCGTGCCAGCCCAGGGCCTCCCTCTGGGGTTGGTGGGGGGAGGGAGGAGCCTGCATAAAAGGCTCATGGTGTTCAGAGGGGAAGCAGTTCAGAAAGAAAAGGAGGAGGTGGCAGCCAATGAAGAAACGGGCTCCCCCTGGGTGGCTCAGTCATTAAGCATCTGCCTTCGGCTCAGGTCATGATCCCAGGGTCCTGGGATCGAGCCCCGCATCGGGCTCCCTGCTCAGCGGGGAGCCTGCTTCTCCCTCTCCCACTCCCCCTGCTTGTGTTCCCTCTCTCGCTGTGTCTCTCTCTGTCAAATAAATGAATAAAAGCTTAAAAAAGAAAAGAAACGGGCTCCCCAACGATGAGCTCTAATCTTCAACCTCTACTGCAACATAGCCCAAACCTCAGGAGCCTTTGGGGTAGGAAGCTCTTTTAGATAGCTGGCACAGCTCCTCCTGCTCTCAGCATCCTCAAAACCACGTCTTTACTCACGGGAAGACTGAAAGGAAGGATTTCCCCACACACTTCTACAAAAACCTCATGAGATTCCCTTTAAGCTATTTCTCGGTATTTTTAGATTCTCTCCTCTAGGTCTTCAACATTTGGATAACTTCTTCAGCTCTGGGACACAAAATTGAAAGAAGACTCTTCACCTTGCTGATCCCACATGTATGTTGACTATGCACATGACAGATTATTTTAACTTGAGAGCTGTATTGCTAACTGGGGACATTCATGTTGACATACTTTTTAAATGGTGCCAAAGAATACCTAGGTGTTTCCTGTTCTGTTAGACCACTAAGATCTGATCCATTTCCACTTCACAAAGAGCTTGCTCTGGTCCCAGGTTTGAGCAATCTATCTTTCCTCCCCATGTCAGGGATATTGGATCAGCTTCTTTTTTTTAAGGAAAATTGGGTTTTCATCAAATGGTTCTCCCATTTTTCTTCAAACAAGCAGGGTAAATGGGCTCCCGGGCTGGTTGTCGTGTGGCCCTTCCGGGACACACATGATTTCCTCCATCCGGAGGAAACCTGACCCTGCAGCACTCCACTGGGAGTGTTGAATGTTGTTGACAGGAAAGATAGTCTTTCTTTCTACTCACCAAGAGGCTTTGATGTCCAAATCCCAATCACTCATTTTTAGAGACTGTCAGGGGTGCGTGTGAGAGCACCAGATGCAAATCTCTGAGATCAGGGTTTTGTCTGTGTTCAAGTGCATGTGCCCCACAGTCCTAATGACCAGCATGTCCCTGTCTGCCCGTGGGACCATCCTTGGCCTGCAGCCCCTACTATGCTCAGGACTCACCTCACACGCAGGTGGAGCACAAATGAGGAAATCAACACAATCTGATTTTTGGAGGCCTGAGAAAGCCCCGATTTATATTTTCTATTTACATTTGCTCAATGAGTTTATTCTTTCACCTGCTATCGGAGTGAAGAAAATCAGTCCTTGGAGAAGTCATTTGCCCACAGTCTTCATTGTACTCCATGAGGTGACCCCCCTTCTCAGGGGAGCAGCTTTGGGAGCAGAATGACATTATGGAGGGAGGGAGACAGTGGAGAGGGCAAGCCAAGGATGCTGCAGCTGTTGGTCTTTGACCACCTGAAGGGGCAGCCTCACCCCAGCCCTGTTCTGCTTCACGTGTTCCCCACATCCCACTATGTCTCACCAGTCCCCAGCCTCTCTTCAAGCTGCCAGAATTATATTTTTTTAATGCAAGTGGAATTGTGTCACTCTCCTGCTTAAAACCACCTTCTGGCTTCCACTGTCCTTGATTTAAAAGAAGAACTTTGGGGGTGCCTGCATGGTTCAGTTGGTTAAGTATCTGACTCTTGATCCCAGCTCAGATCTTGACCTCAGTGTAGTGAGTTCAAGCCCTGTGTTGGGCTCCATGCTGGGCATAGAACCTCCTTTAAAAAAAAAAAAAAAAGCTTTTTCCTGGGCCCCCAGCCACCATCACCAGCCTCCTCTTTCCCCAGCCTCCCTCCCTCACCTACCATCTGAACTTTGGTTCTTGCCTCCTGTCATGGCTGTTCCCCACTCTCAGCCTCACACATGCTATCCTCCCTGCTGGGCTGGTGCCCTTTCTTTCTCCTCCTGTCAAACTGGCAAATGTGTCATCTAGAGAGGCCTTCACTGACCTCTAACCCCTGCTCCTACCATTACCAATGGTCCCCTTGCTATCCTGTCCCATAGGATTTTGTGCTTGTCCTTCATGGAATTTATGACAATGTTCAACGACATAGCTTGTCTGCTAGTTATCCAACATCTGTCTGTCTCAACAGACTTGGAAGCTTTAAGTGGCCAGAGATTGCATCTATATTGTCCACCGTAGTCTACCTAGTGCCTACTACAATGCCCACCACACTGAAGGGACTCCATAATCATTTGCTGAGGGAATGGACATATGAAGGGACAAATAACAAAGCCTAGATTTCAACCCCCTGCCCCACCAGTGCCACACGTCCCGGAGGGCACTGCACCTGACCTCTCCTTCCCATACTCATGCCTAGTGTTTGTGGTTATGTGAACTCCATCCACTCAGCCAGCAAATCAGGCCTGTCCTCCACCTGCAGCAAAGAAATGCAGGAAATCTCTGTGTTTTGGAACAAGGAACTCCAACTTCTTAAACAGACCCCTGAGTTCTACAATGAACTTCACCAACGTTAACCCTAGAAGGTACCTTGACAGCCACCTCCCCATCTCTCCTGCACTCATTTACTGATGAGCAGAAAGATCCATGATGGTGACAAAGGACATTATTGGATAGCACTTTGGGGTCCAAACCCCAGGAAGCTTATACTGCAAAGGTCAGTCATCTCGTGGTCAGTGCTGTCTCTTTCCCATCCTTGGAATCAGCACGCAGGACCCCCAGAGAGGGTTATAATTGTTTGCCAAGCCATTATTCACGATAAGTTCTGACCTTAGCATGACTTTGAGACATAGCAATTCAAGATTTAAAGCAATATTGATAGAGTCTAGCTAGACAGTGGTTTTCCTAGCCCTCTTAGTAGAAACATTGTTTCCACTACTGCCATTCTAAATATTTCATTTTTGGAACATCAGTTCAACAAGAAAACATGAGACTTGTTGTGTTAATAGGTGTGCCTGAACACACACTTGGCCAATCTGAGTATCTCTTGTGAGGGACTCCATGGGTCAACGGGATGTAATTTGGTTGAGGAAGGGGGAATCTCGATACCACAGCAAATGAATAAATGATTTGACGACCTAAAAGGAATGAATAGAATTTTCACCACAAGATAAGGCAAAAGAATTAATTGTTAAAACGTGCACAGAAAGGTGATAGGATCCTCTTTTAATAATAATGCTGTTCAGAAACAAAATTAATCTAACATACGCAGCCTGAAATATTTTCACATGCAATAACAAAAATGAAGATTATTGGCCCCTGTAGCTCCTTGGGGATTATTTGTCTGTGAACAGCATATGAAGAAAACTTTGGAACTGAATCCATATAACAGAAAACATCTGTTTGGTTATCTTTCAATTACAATATGTTACAGGGGGGGAAATGGGATGTAGAAATACCAGTCTGACATGTATACTGGCCATTTCTGACTTAAACATTTCATAGACGCCCTTGGCAGAAACAGCGATGGCGGTCCTTTAAATTTATCTCTTTGCCTTTTGCAATTCTTAAAAATATTTCTCTCCCCGTCTTCTGATGGAGTAAAATAAGCAGGCATACAAAGAATAATCATGAGGCCAGGTTCAAAAACATTTCCCCATTAATATGTAAGAAGAGGGAGGAAAGGGAAAACCTGGATTAATAGCTGGAAAATCTTCGTCATATGATGTGAGTCACTGATTGTAGTTTTTCAGGTGGAGGCTGCAAGGAGCGAAAGAAGGAAAACCCGCATCTTCCATCTTTTAAAAACTCTGTGAGCTCACATTGCCTTCGGTGGCTGTGCTCTCTCCTTCCCGTCACAGCTCAGCAAGTTCCCAGCCATGCTCTCACGGGCGGCGGGCACCGGGCTCCACTTACACACGATCCACAGAAACTAGACTCTTCCCTGAAGTCTCCTACTGTCACCGGGGCTGTCCTGAGGGCCAGTAGGAGGATGTGATGTGAAATGCCCTTTCTTTGGCAACTGTTTTTCTTCTGCTGCACCCCGCTTGCCGATTCATCATGAGCCCTTCATCCCTTAAATATCCTCTGTTTCCTTAAATATCCTGTGTTTCCTCTGTCCTCAGTTTCCACCCCCCGGATGTGTCTGACCCTGCCCCTCCTGCTCCATTGGTGGAGGCCCTCATCTTTACCCCCTAGATGGTTGCATGTGCCTCCTCAACACACACCCCCTCACTCCACCCCATCTCTTCATCCTGCCCCAGATTGCAGCCAACCATCACCCTACAGGGCAAATCTGTGGCCTCACTTCTCCCCTGCCTTAAAATCCTCTAGGGGCTCTCCGCAGCTCTCAAGATAAAGCCCAGTTTGCCCTGCCCAATCTGGACCCTCCTGGCTGCACCTGCCTCCCGTCCTGCTCTTCCCAAAGGCCGGGCTCTCTCCCACTGCTCCAGGCAGTGAGCAGCACTGGCCTCAGCCCCTGTCACTGGTCCAGACTGTCCTCACTGCTGGGACATCCCTTCCCCTGCATCACCTCCTAACTCACTCTCAGCTCTTTAAACCCCTACCTCCGTACCCCCTTTCTCATCTCCAGTAGGGGCTTCTCTGCCTTTTTTCAGTGTCGTATTGATCCGCCTTGCCCATGGTTTATCAATTTTATTCATCTTTTCCAAAAACATAACTTTTGGTTTGGTCTATTCTGCTTGGTTTTTATTTCAGTATTTTCTACTCTTGTCCTTATTGTTTCCTTTCTTCTACTTTCTTTGCATGTGTCTGGCTTTTCTCTTTCTAATTTCTTGAGACAAACGCGTAGTTCACTGAGTCTTTTTCAGGCTGTATCTTTTCCTAGTACAGCGTTCTCAGGTGAAGATTTCTCTTTAAGCTCTGGTTTCATTACATCCCACATGTTTTTTAAAAACATGTTTTCTAGAAAATGTGGTTTTGTTGAGATTTATTTTTGACCTGAGGGTTATTAGATATTTTTTCTTAATTTTTAAACATATGGTGATCTTCCTGTGACCTTTCTGCTTTTGAACTGTGGTCACATTACATCCTCTGTAATTTTAACCCTTTGAAAGTGTTGATAGCTGCTTTGTGGCCTCCTATAGGCTGAGTTTTTGTAATTTAATATGTACTTGAAAACTAGGTATATTATCATGTTGTCTCTTGGTGTGTCAGGTTTTTAATCATGTTCTTGAAATTTTTCACAGCCTTACAGATTTTTTGCCTGCTTTATCTATCAATTCTGAGAGAGATCTGTTACAAAATTCCAGAAAGACTAGATTTACCTATAGCTCCATCTTCTGGTCTCTTTTTCCTTCAAATATTTTGAGGCCATATAATTAGATGCATATAAATTTTAAGTTATTCTATATTCCTGATGGGTTGAACCCCTAATCAGTAAGAAGTGACTCTTAGTCTCCAATAATTTCTTTCTTTCTTTTTTTTTTTTTAATTTGCTTTAAGGTCAAGTTTGTCTGATGTTAATACAGATTTAATAGCTTTCCTTTGGCTACTGTTTGCAAAGTACAATTTTTTCCACTCCTTTATTTTCAAACTTTTTTTATTCTCATATTTTAATTTGTGCCTTGGAAACAAAGTATAATTTGGCTTCGATTAGTAATCAAGCCAGAAAATCTTTGTCTTTTAACTGAAGTATTTAGTCTACTTATATTTAATATAATTATAAAATATTTAACTTTAAATCTATTGTCTTACAATATGCTTTCTATTTGTCCCACTCACTCCATGCTTTTTTTCTCTTTTCTTGCCTTCTTTTGGACTGACCATTTTTTTATCATTCCATTTTCTCAGTCTCTTTATTTAAAAGTTTTAAACTTTTTATTATGCTTTTAATGTTTACCTTGGAAATTACAACATGAATCCTGGACTTACCAAAGTGTCATGGTAATTGGGCAACTATTTACTTCCTCTTCAGCAATTTAAGGACCTTAGAACACTTACAATCATTTTAGTCCTTCCAAACTTAAACATTTTTGTGTCCTATGTAGAGATAGATAGATAGATAGATAGATGATAGATAGATGATAGATAGATTGATAGATAATAACACACACATATATATATGTATCCCACAAGTATTATTATTGTTTTATAAAAGCCATGTCATTTGGATTTACTCATATATTTATACCTTCCTTTGCTCCCATTGAGGATTGCTTTTTGTCTGCCTAAAGAACTCTCTTTAATGTTTCCTTCACTGACAGTCACTGCTAACAACTCTCTCTGTTTTTGTCTGGAAACATCTTTATTTCACCTTCATATTTGAAAGATATTTTTACTGACAGTCTACGTTAGCAGTTTGTTCTTTGTTTTTACATTTTCGTATATTGAAGATATTCCACTATCTTCTGACTCCATTGTTGTTCTTAATAACTCAATTACCAGTGTATCTGTTGTGCCTTTAAAAAGTAACTACATCAAAAACTAATGATGTACTGTATGGTGACTAACATAACATAATAAAATAAAATAAAATTTTTTTAAAAAGTGACCTTTTCCTCTCAGGCAGTTTTAAGGATTTGTCTGCAATGACACTGTGATATATCCTTTATATTTATCCTGACTAGGATTTCTTGTGAATTTTTATATATAAAAATGTCTCTTAGGAAAATTGTCAGCAATTATTTTATCAATTATTATTGATAAATATTATAACTTTTAGCAATTATTTTATTCTCAAGGCTCATGGCACTGCTCATTCCAAATCTCCAAATAGACATGTGTTGGACCTTCTAATTTTATATATATATATATATATATATATATATATATATACACACACACGTTATATTACATTTTCTTATTACCTTTTGCCTTTTGTGCTTCATTTTGTATATATTCCTCTAACTAATCTTATAGTTTACTAATTTTCTCTTCAACTGTATCTAATTTGTCATTCATCTATACATTGAGTTTTAATTAAGTTATTAGATTTTTGTTCTAGAGTTTATTTGTTTTTATTTAAATCTGCTTTGCACTTTTTATGGTTTCCAATAATCTGACAAATTTTTCAAACTTATCCTTTCTCTTTTTAAAAATAGTAAGCATAGTTGTTATACAGTCTCTCACTGATAATTCCCATATCTGATATTCTTATGGGTGTGTGTGTTATTTCTTGTTTTCACTGGTTCTTTCTCAGGTGAGTGTCTATCTTCATGTACCTAGTTTTTTGTCTTGTTGGAATTTTTTAACTATGTGCTTGACATTGTATTTTTTAAATTATTGGTAGAAATATTTTGAAGTCTAAATTGATGTTACTTTTTAGATTTAATTTTTATTTGCTTCTGCCAAGTCTCAAGACACTATCAATTCATTACCCTTAATTCCTACTTCAGGACATAAGATTTCTTGGTCACCCAGATGACCCAGAACTAGGCCAAAGTTCATGAGAGGTCTGTTTTACTTCTGTTTCACCCTTACCTCTAGGATGAAAAGCTCTGCTGAGACTGAGACCAAAGCATAGCAGGTTATATCTTGGTGGGCTTGGGGCTCCAACCTCATGTCCCCTCATCTCCCAGGACTGGAAAGGTGCTGCTTACTCTCATAACCATATTTCAGATTCTCAATTGCCCCTTGGTCAAAAGCAGTCCCAGTGCCAACATCTTCTCTGGATTTTCATCTTCTCCTGAATCTTAACCCAATAATTCTTCATTATGTCATTAGCTCTTTAATGCTTTTGAGAAAATTTTTAAATGTCATTTAATTGTCTCGTGGTTATTTTCAGTGAGATGATTGGTATGGATTTTCCCACCTTTATAACCAACAGAAAGAATCTCTTTTGCCACTTTCAAGCGATGCTATTCATCTTTCCACTCTTGCTATGCACTACAGTATCAGGTAATCATGCTGGTCTGGTATAGCATGGGGGTGTGGCCCCCTGAGAGCTAAAGGCAATGATTATCCAATATTGGATAAAAGTCTAGCAAAGAAGAAATTTTCAACTTCTGCCAGCCAACTTGTGTCCCTCCCCTGGGCCCAACTCCTTCTCTGTACCATCCCTCATCACTTTCCTTCTGCTTTCCCTTGTCCCCCCCCCCCCCCCATAAAACCAGTTCATCTATAAATGGCTCTTGAATCTATTCTCATTGTTTCACGTTTTCCATTTAAAAAATCAAAAGTGATTCTTTTTCTATATGGATTCAAATGACTCTTAATTTCTTTTTCTAGAAAAGAAAGGTCCAATTCCTTTAAATTAAGAAAGACTTTGAGAAACAATGTTAAATGAGTGATTCATCATGCTAACATTAACTGGGAGGATGTCCAAAGCACACAGAAGAGTAAATACATTTAGAAAGATGATTTTTCATGTTTGAAATCATAATAATCATGTTCCCCATGTACTCTTTGTTGAGGTTTGAAGTGTCAGGCTAAAAGTAATTAAGCTTTACATTCAGTACAAAAATGTATTCAGAAAACTGTCATGTCTCAACTTTGTCTTTATTTTTATGATTGTATAACAAGGACTGGCCTATCACAAAAGAAGTGGCACTGCATTGTAAACATCTGTGTTCCTCACCTCCTCCCATGTTCAGCCTCCTTCTCAGAGGAGCATCTGTAAACTCCATTCTCATAAAAACCCAAAAGGATGCAAAACCCACAGGACTGAGTTTATTAAAGTAAAACCCAAAACAAAATCCCTATATTCCTCCCTTTTAGATCTATTCAAAAGAACCAACAGCCTTCAATCCCAAAACTGCCACATTATTTCCATGCCAATGAAAACAAACATGCTTTAACTGAAAAATCTTAAAATCCATGGCAAACAATAAATCAGGTTATTTCCCTCAATAGGGACACATACTTGTAATTAATGAGGCAAAGCAGTAAATTTCAAGGGGCATTCTTCCCTCCCATAACTTCCACCAGTCTTTCCCTCAGTGTCCACCATCTTACATCATACTACTTCCCCTGGTCAATAAACAACCTCGGTAAAATGAGCTGTTTGCTGTAGACATGTGTATGTGTATAGATAGAGGGATAGAGAGGGAGACAGAGAGAGAGACATAGAGCTACAGAGATGAAATGGGGAAAGGGAAAGCAATAAAGCAAATGCAGTGAAGTGGTAATTTGGGAAATCTGGCTCATCTACAGAATTCTTTGTACTATTCTTACAACTTCTTTATAAATCAGAAATCATTTCAAAAGAGAAAGTAGAAACAAAACCAAAAGCAACAACAAAAATTCGGAGGCTGGACAAACACAATCTCTATTCCTTAGCTCCTTTTTAAATAAGTCACCGCAAACAGCATCTTCAGGCAAGTTACAAAACAGTCACCTGTGTCACAGGCTTCCTTTATGTCATTATTGTCCTTCCCAAAGTCTTGTCTTGTTGCCATGATAAAACTTGGGTGTTTTCCAAGTCTCTGTCAGTGAGAGGTAAACAAATTGTCTCTTCAGGTAAGGAACTTTTGCACATGTCCCGAACCAAAAAGAAAAAGAAGTAGAATTAAGAGTTATTTTGTAAAAGAGAAACCAAATCTCCTACTAGCTCACTAGAAGACAAGGTATGTATTAGCCTCTCATTAATGTTCAGTGGATACATGTCAAGGGATGAAAAAAAATGAAATGTACATGAATGTCTAAAATATCACAAAGCATACAGATGTGTTCACACCATGGCTTGGATACTATCCCCTCTATCCTGGTCTTGTTCAAGGTTGGGATCTTCTACCAGCTCAACATCCTGATTCTGCTCTGTCCTGCAACCACATCAGGTCCATGCTGGTCTGCTTCCTTCAGACGATGGGAACTTTGGGCACCTATCCTAACTGCAGAGCGAATTTAATTTCTTTATCTGAAAATCTCACATTTTAGTCTTTAATGCACAAAAATCGGTTAGCCCCAACTACAGAGACTTCATAAACTTTCCTTTGCTCCACTTCTTTCAACTGCACAAATTCATCACCTGCAAGACTTGACACACCCAGCAAAATGCAAGATGCTTGCTAAGCCCTCTCAAGGTGGCTTGAGGGGTTACAGACCCTCCTATGTTCAGAAAGGGAAAACCATATCCTCCATGCTGGGGGCAGTCTGCATGATTATTCCCTATTTCTTACATTTCTTCTGTGCTTGCTTCCTGTCTTTCCTATGGCTGTGGTTAAAACCCATCTACTTGGTAAATATTTGTCTATTTGGAACCTTGAGATTTCATATTTTATTTACTTACACATATGGGGTTATGGTCATTCAACAAAATGCATCAACTGTCTGCCATAGAGCTGGCTCTTGGGTTGAAAATGCAAGGGTCAATCTTGGACAAGATATAGTTCCTGCTGAACGCAGCACCTCTGGTCTTGGAAGTCAGCACTTCGGTACTAGCATTTGGTGGCATATCATGTATCAGCATATGATAAGTATCAGCTCAAATAATGTTAATTAACCCTCTATGCCCACCTAACACAATACAACTTTTTATATAATGAACAAAAATTTGATGAGCCTACAAAGTGAAGATCATTGTACCAATGACCCACAGGAGTAGGAGAGTTCAAACTGTCTTGGAGGAGATAAGACATAATTGTGTGAAAAAGTAATGAACAATTTATGGAAGCCTATGATCCAGGACCATCCAGTTCTTTGAAAGGAGCAGGCCGTGAAGGCAAGGCAGCCCTACTGGCAGAATTCCAGACACCGTCACACCAACATGAGAAAGGTTTCCAGCCAAATTTCCTCATGCTCTTCAAATCACAGCACACAGGTTACTACCTATCTCATGTTCCTCCCAAAGACACAGCACACCATATTGGCCTGCTCAGAATGGGCCAGATGTCCTTAGTAGGTCGGGAGGGATGTTGGAGCCCATGGTGCACAGGAGGCTCTGTACTCCGGGAGCAGCCCAGGGAGGCCCCTTGCATGTTCACCGCCATCTATGTGCCGTGCTTTCCAGCCACTGGGTGGGGTGGTGGAAGGAAGAGCAACTCATCGCCTCCCAGATGGACATAGTCCCCAGATAAGGTGCCACACTCACTATTGTGTTTTCTCCACTGTGAGTAACACACCAACCTGTGGTCGGTGCAGCCCATCCCTCCGGAGGAGCGTATTGTCACTGAATCACTCACTCCTCTCTTAATGAGTCTTTGCTGAGGACTTTTCTTGGTCCCCCAGTGAGCATGACTTGCTGGACTCCAGACCTATCCAAACATTGACTCCTGAGTAAAGACAGCTGAGACTCCAAAGGGAACCCCTGCCTCACAAGCATTAACAACGGCTCATGACCAAGCCCTTGACTAGACACCACAGTGAGCCCAGCTGTGAGCATCAGGCACGTCGACACTGGGCGCATGTAGGAGGGTGCTAGGACAAAGACACCCCTCAAGGAGCTCGGATTCATGTTCCTGTTGGAGAATCTCCTAGCCCGGATTATTCCTTGGGCAAAGGGGTTCCAGCCAAAACTTATACCAAGCTGATTAAACTTCCCACTGTGTCAAGACCTGGTCATGAGCTCCACGAGCCAGGTCAGAACTCTGGGAATGAGAAGTGAATTGAACAAATAAACAAAGACTTGAGACACTTCTACCCTGTAACGGAGGGCACCTCCTTGGTCCTGCCGTGGCCCAGGCAGGCAGAGGGTCGAAGCATGCGCAGGTGTGGAGGTCTGGATCCGCTGACCCCGGCGCAGGCTCTGCTCCGGGAAGTGCCAGCAAGGCAGCTCCTGAGTGTGCATTTATGAGGCTGCCTGCACAGGCTCAGATTGTCTCTTTGGGGGACTTCTTGGCCCCGGGTGGGAGCAGAAGGCGGTGAGCCAGTGCTCCCAGTCAGAGGGAGCCTATTAAAGACCTTCAGGAGGGTGCCAGACTCATTTGCGTGGTTCTTTTTCCTTTAGGAAAGCAGACTCTCCTGGAATAACTAAGCCAACGTGAGCTCCTGCCCCACCCTCCCGAGTCTGGCCAGGCAACCCAAGCCCCGTGCCCATAGCTCTCTCCTTGACCATTACCTCATCCCCAAACACTGCAGGCCAGGCCTCCCAAGCAAGCGTGGCAGGGTGGGAAAGGAAAGGCAAAGTTTCTGGAAAAGGGAAAAGACTTCACATGACAAGGGCACTCCCCTCCCTTGTGGGCTTCTCCAGGACATCCTGCCCTGCAGCATGAGGACCCTCACACCCCCTCCCCAGGGCCACAGCACAGTCAGACTGAGATGCCATAGCAGTGAGCCCCAGCCTGGGTGCACCAGAGTGGCCCAGGGAATATTTTCATAATAAAGATGCTCAAACACCCTACTCACTGCCTGACCTACTGCATCCTAATCTCCAGCTGGGGGCGTGGGGTGGAGTAGAAGGCATGTACCATTTTCGGAAGCCCCTCAGGTGACTTTTAGAAGCTCCCACATCTTCCTGGTGGAAAGCCTCTGCGCTGCGGTGTATAAAGTCCGCAGAGTGTGAACAGACACACCACCTCTGCCCTCACAGAACTCTCAAACTTGACTCCTGTCCAAACACCTCACACATAACATGGCTTGAGAAGATGAGAAAGGTGGGTATGGGGCTTCACCCAGCTGTGGGCCCACAAATGGCACAGGCACAGGCCACGTGTGGTCTGGAGGCCACGGTCGAGGTGGTGAAGCCATGAGGCCAGAGTTGCCATGAGTGACGAGGCTTCTTTCAGGTTGGTAGAGGGACCCAGGAAGCTTCTGAGGCTTGGGACCCACTCCTAGGAGAAAGGCACCAGCTAGACAGGATGTCAGGGGCCATCTCAGCAGTCTACAGGTGGGAACAGACTTCATCTTCAGTGACATACTCTCCCAGGCACACGGCACCAGGGCCCTGGAGTCTGAAGATTCACCCGGCCCAGACCCGCCTCTCCCTGCTCACCTGCTCCCCACCCACCACCAGGACCAGCACTGAAGCCACTGCCCAAGGCAGGCAGGTTGCTTTCCACGTTGGCCACACTCTATCTCAGCTGCTGAGAGCCCTGGGGTCCTGAGAGGAAACAAGGGACTGCTGGGGCCAGCCTGTCCTGAAGCCCTCTTTCTGCTCCATCTAGCCATTATTAACAGACTAATCCTAAATTTTCTGCTTCTTCCGGGACTATGGCTGCTCCTCCCATGCACTAAGAGGTAAAACCAATCCCGGTCTGAAGGGGGACAATCTTATTCTGGCCACATAAGCAGACAAGTCTGATCATTCAGAGTTTATACCAAATTCCACATACACTCAAATCATAGCTATCGTTTTCGGGCTTTTGCGTGTGCTATCCCCCTGAAGACTCACAGCGATGCCTGCGGTAGACGCAACTGACCCTCTATCTATAGAGAAGGAGACAAGGGCTCTAGTGCTCAGCTGTCACAGGGCCTATGAAACCCCACCTCATAACCTTGTTTAGAAAGTAGATGAGACAGGGAGAGGTAGAGCATAGGGGATTTTAAGAGCAGAGAAACTATTTTGTAGGATACTGTAGTATACCTTTGTCCAAAGCCATAGAACTTTAGGACACAGAGAGTGAACCCTAAGGTAAACTCTGGACTTTTGTTAATAATAGTGTATCAATAGGGGCTCATCAGTTGTAACAAATGTACCACACTAATGCAAGATGCTAATAACACTGGAAACTGTGGGGAGTGGTGATATATGGTGAACTCTGTCCTTTATGCTCGATCTTTCTGTAAACCTAAAAATGCTCTAAACAATAAGGCCTGGCTTTTTAAGTTAAAAGAGAGAACATGTTTTAAAGCATTTGCAAAGTGCCTGACATGTTACCTACTATAGTTATCATCATCTTGCCTGGAAGCCCAGGACTTAAGTGAGTTTGTCATGGAACCCAGGTGGATCAGAAAAGCCCCACCCAGGAATCTAAAAATCAAAACAAGCAAACAAACAGCAACAGCAAAAACAGAAGGAGACTCATAAATACAGAGGACAAACGGGGTGGCCAAAGGAGTGGGGGCCGGGGGGCCTGGGCAAAATAGGTGAAGAGGATGAAGAGGTACAAACTTCCAGTTATAAAACAAATAATTCACGGGGATGAAAAGTATAGCATAGTATAAAGTAATAATATTGTAATAGCTCTCTGGTGACAGATGGTAGTTACACTTATTGTGGTAAGCAGTGTGTAATATATATAATTATGCAATTACTATGTTGCACATCTGAAACTATATAACATAATATGCCAACTACACTTCAATGAAAATAAAATATATAAATAAATAGAATAAAATAAGTTACACATTTAATTTTTTTAAAAAAAGAACAGTCCCACTTAGACTTAGTAGGTGTGTCCACCATCTTTGGGGACAGCCCTCCCATTAGATACTGCTGAAATTATGTGTCAGTGGCAGACAAATTTATAAAATTGCTAAGTATTCACCAGACACCTGTTTTTCTTGCCTACCAGCCATGCTGCTCAGTGAGAATGTGACATCTGAGCCCCACGTATAGAAAAGATTTGCTCAGAGACACTGTATCACTGTCCCCACTGCCATGCCCTCTTCTAGCTTTATATCCTTGTGTTTTTAAAGATATGGCCTTAGTCAGGGTTCTCTAGAGATACAGAGCCAATAGGATATATATGTTAAGAGACGTATTTTAAGGAATTGCCTCATCGATTGTGGGGGCTGACAAGCCTAAAATTTGTAGGGCACACTGGTAGGCTGGAAACTCAGGCAGGGTTTCAGTCTTGAGGCAGAATTCCTTCATCTTAAGGAAACCTCAGTTTTTGCTCTGAAACTTATAAGGCCTGCAACTAATTGGATGAGGCCCACCCATATTATGGAGGGTAATCTCCTGTACTTAAGTCAGTTTACCCTAGATGTGAATCACATGTATAAAATACCCAAAAGAGACATCTAGACTAATGTTGGCAGAACAACCAGGCACCATCGTCTGGCTAAGTTGACATGAAATTTAACCATGACAACTACTTTCCTAAACAAACAAGATGGATTCTATCACATTGATTGATTTGCGAATGTTGAACCACCCTTGCATCCCGGGAATAAATCCCACTTGGTTGTGGTGGATGATCCTTTTAATGTACTGTTGGATCCTATTAGCTAGGATTTTGTTGAGGATTTTGGAATGCATATTCATCAGTGATATCGGTCTGAAATTCTCCTTTTTGATGGGGTCTTTTCTTGGTTTGGGGATTAAGGTAATGCTGGCCTCATAGAATGAGTCTGGAAGCTTTCCTTCTGTTTCTATTTTTTGAAACAGCTTCAGTAGAATAGGTATTATTTCTTCTTTGAACGTTTGGTAGATTTCCCCAAGGAATCTATCAGGCCCTGGGCTCTTGTTTTTTGGATACATTATGTGGAAAACCCAAAAGGCTCCACCCCCAAATTACTAGAACTCCTACAGCAATTCAGCAATGTGGCAGGAAACAAAATCAATGCACAGAAATCAGTTGCTTTCTTATACACTAACAATGCAACTGTAGAAAGAGAAATTAGAGAAACGATTCCATTTCCAATAGCACCAAAAACCATAAGATACCTGGGAATAAACCTAACCAAAGAGGTAAAGGATCTATACTCTAGGAACTACAGAACACTCATGAAAGAAATTGAAGAAGACAGAAAAAGATGGAAAAACATTCCATGCTCATGGATCAGAAGAATAAACATTGTTAAAATGTCTATGCTACCCAGAGCAATCTATACCTTCAATGCCATCTTGATCAAAATTCCAATGATATTTTTCAAAGTGCTGGAACAAACAATCCTAAAATTTGTATGGAATCAGAAAAGACCCCGAATCGCCAAGGAAATGTTGAAAAAGAAAAACAAAGCTGGGGGCATCACGTTGCCTGATTTCAAGCTATATTACAAAGCAGTGATCACCAAGACAGCATGGTACTGGCACAAAAACAGACATAGAGACCAATGGAACAGAATAGAGAGCCCAGATATGGACCCTCAACTCTATGGTCAAATAATCTTCAACAAAGCAGGAAAAAATATGCAATGGAAAAAAGACGGCCTCTTCAATAAATGGTGCTGGGAAAATTGGACAGCTATATACAGAAGAATGAAACTCGACCATTCTCTAACACCATACACAAAGATAAACTCAAAATAGATGAAAGACCTCCATGTGAGACAGAATCCATCAAAATCCTAGAGGAGAACATAAGCAGTAACCTCTTTGACATCGGCCACAGCAACTTCTTTCAAGATACATCTCCAAAAGCTAGTGAAACAAAAGCAAACATGAACTTTGGGGACTTCATCAAGATAAAAAGCTTCTGCACAGCAAAGGAAACAGTCAACAAAACAAAGAGGCAACCCACAGAATGGGAGAAGGTATTTGCAAATGACACTACAGACAAAGCACTGATTTCCAAGATCTATAAAGAACTTCTCAAACTCAACACCGAAAAAACAAATAATCAAGTCAAAAAATGGGCAGAAGACATGAAAAGACACTTCTCTGAAGAAGACATACAAATGGCTAACAGACACATGAAAAAATGTTCATCATCATTAGCCATCAGGGAAATTCAAATCAAAACCACATTGAGATACCACCTTACACCAATTAGAATGGCAAAAATTGACAAGGCAAGAAACAACAAATGTTGGAGAGGTTGTGGAGAAGGGGGAACCCTGTTGGTGGGAATGCAAGTTGGTACAGCCACTTTGGAAAACAGTGTGGAGGTGCCTCAAAAAATTAAAAATAGAGCTACCCTATGACCCAGCAATTGCACTCCTGGGTATTTACCCCAAAGACACAGATGTAGTGAAAAGATGGACCATATGCACCCCAGTGTTTATGGCAGCAATGTCCTCAATAGCCAAACTGTGGGAAGAGCCAAGATGCCCTTCAACAGATGAATGGATAAAGAAGATGTGGTCCATATATACAATGGACTATCACTCAGCCATCAGAAATGATGAATACCCAACTTTTGCATTGACATGGATGGGACTGGAGGAGATTATGCTAAGTGAAATAAGTCAAGCAGAGAAAGTCAATTATCATATGGTTTCACTTATTTGTGGAACATAAGGAATAGCACGGAGGACATTAGGAGAAGGAAGGGAAAAATGAAGGGGGGGAAGTCAGAGGGAGAGATGAACCATGAGAGACTATGGACTCTGAGAAACAAACAGGGTTTTAGAGGGGAGGGGGATGGGAGGATGGGTTAGCCCGGTGATGGGTATTAAGGAGGTCACGTACTGCACGGAGCACTGGGTGTTATATGAAAACAATGGATCGTGGATCACCACATCAAAAACTAATGATGTATTGTATGGTGACTAACATAACATAATATAAACAAACAAACAAGATGGACAAAGGTATGTTTGGAAAATATTTACATTTCAAATGCTCTTGAAGAAGTATACCTCAAAATGTTGTTATCTGACCTTCCAGGCTGAGATGTGGACTCTTTTGTGCCCCTCCTGGCTACCTCTGGAGAAAAGGACTGGGCCCCCTGACATGGCCTGCCACACTCCACCCCCTGTGCATGGGGATTTGGGAGCAGAAGATGTAGTGCCCAGTTTAAGAACCTACTCATGACATAGAAACATGCTTGCCTGTACACATTACTCTGGACACTCCTTGCAGCCACCAGTCAGAGCTCTGTTCTGTTGTCACCTGAGTACCTAATACCAGAAATGCTTCTCAAGCAGACCCTGGGGAGCTGAAATGTCCTCACTTTTGGTGAGAAGACAGATAAGTTGAATCCCAGCATCAGAGGGCCGGGAGACACTGACCAGGACGCGGTTATTCCTAACAAGCACTTGGCCCTGGAACTCTCAGCACTGGTCTAGCAGGACAGAGAATGTCATTCCCTAGGGTGCCCACTGTGAGCTGCGACAGAAGGGTTCTACAGAGGCAATATTGCTCATCCTTCAAAAGGCGGAAAATGAGACCTAGGCCAGGTTAACCAGAGAGATCAACCTTTCTGAGCACGTTTCCCCACCTGCCTGCCTACCTCAGAGTGCAGTCTGACAGGCCAGGCAAGCACTGCATGGGAAGTGATTTAGGAAGATTACCGTGTGTGGAAGAGAACTTTGGAACTGTATTGCAGGAATGCAGGCTACCAATATATTGTCGTCCTACTAAAACAGGGTGGGTTTAGGGTAACTGGATAATTTTTTCCCTAGAATGTAATGCTCAGTTGAGATCATCATCTTAGTGCACAAAAGCTATCTGGGCTCACAGTTTGCACATATTTTAGACATTCTTGGTGCTGTTAACTACAGCTCTGCCAAAGCTGATACACTCCTCCCCAAGTTGCCCTCTGTAAGCTATTTTATAAATTCCTCTCCTCTGGGGACACCTGGATGGCTCAGTCGGTTAAGCATCAAACTCTTGATTTCGGTTCCGGTCATGATCTCAGGGTCAGGAGATGGAGCCCTGCATGGGGCTCTGCGCTCAGTGCAGAGTCTGCTTGAAATTCTCTCTCTCCCTCTGCTCCTTCCCCCACTTGCACACTCTCCAAATAAATAAATAAATAAAATCTTTAAAAATATATTCCTTTCCTCTGCTAAACCAGCTACCATTCTTCTTCAACCACTTTCTTCTGAAGAGGTGTTTGTATCTCCTGCCACTGTTTTCTCTTCTCCGGCATTCTTTGTACTTAAAGGTTTGTAGGTTTCTCCTATCCTTTTACAAGGGGTTCAGTAGGCAAGAGGGGTACATTCATGTAGCTCATCTGCCATACTTAAGTCAACATCACATTGAGGTATTATACCTCATTTCTGATTCCATGGTATAGGTTTGATCATTGTGGGAATTTTCAGGGACTTTCTGCAGTGGAAGTGAGAGTGATTTCAGGAAATATGACATAAATAAGAGAGGAGCCATCTGCACTCTCTCAGCCAGAAGATGGCTCCAGAAAACGCCAGTCTCTGATGACAGGGTCAAGAGGGCCTTACATCTATGGCAAGAGCCCACTGACCCTGCCACTTAGCAAAACCTCCCCTTCCAGTCATTCCTGCCTGAACCCTCACTCCATCGTCACTGCTTCAGACAAGGTTTTTTCCCTGGAACCCCTTTTCCTCATTCACCAGTTGCTTCATTTATTCAAGTAACGCTTACCAAGCATATCCTATGTGCTGTGAATTATGCTATGGATCATGGATACAAAAATGAATAACATAGGATATTTGCTACCATAGAATAAACATTGTAGCTGGAGAGACAGACATATCAGCACATTATGTGGTCCTTGTGGGAGCATACTGGTTGGAAAATTCTACCTGGCTGAGGATGCCTTCAAAGAGAAACGTCCTTGAAGACACTGAACCAGGCAGGGGAAGCAAAGTTAATAACGAACAGAGAAAGGGGTAGGAAAAGCCAAGGACTCCTGAGAGAAGCTATCTATATTAAGTCATATCACCTTGGTGTGAATTACATTGAATAGTTTAATAGGTAATCTCCAGTAAGCCACAGAGTGGGGGAGAGGTGGGCTTAAGAAGTAGAATATCTACGTATCAACAAACATGATAGGTAGGAACAGAAAACAATGAACTCCACATTCTTGTATTCAGCTTTGGTTAAGAAATTTCAACAACCTTGAGAGGATGAGAAATCTGTCATCACAAGTATTTTGAGAATACAAAGTACCGAGTTTGCCACTTCATCTTATTAAAAGTTATCGCAGGGGCGCCTGGGTGGCTCAGTCGTTAAGCATCTGCCTTCGGCTCAGGTCATGATCCCAGGGTCCTGGGATCGAGCCCCACATCGGGCTCCCTGCTCCGCGGGAAGCCTGCTTCTCCCTCTCCCACTCCCCCTGCTTGTGTTCCCTCTCTCGCTGTGTGTCTCTCTCTGTCATATAAATAAATAAAATCTTTTAAAAAAAGTTATCACAGAAGGTAAAAAACATAAGTCAAACACCTCAAAGAAGCTCCAGGATACAAACGCTAACCAGTCTGGCAAATTCTTATTCTGCCTAGTTTCAAACTGAGTCTAGGCTGATTTGTTTGCAGGAAATTCTCCTGTGACATTCTGTTTGCAAATTCTAAAAGTCTTATTATCATCTCTTCTGGAATGGAACCCTTAATCTCTAGGCTACGCTTGCTTTGCATAGTTGTTGTGGATAATTGCTTTCCCTTGGTATTTTATTTGTTTAGCAGATTGTATTTGTTATATTTATTGCAGGACACAATAGTTTACTCATCTAAATTATAATGTACACATCAGTGCTGTGGTAATTAGATCACTCTCATGACCTCACTGATTTTATTCTGGAAAGCTCATCTGTATATAACTGGCTTGACTTGACTTATGCATCAGGAATCGTCAAGAGTGTATCTTGGCTTTGATCCCACAGGCTGATTTGAGAAACAAACTGAGCTCTGGTCAGAGTCATTCCTTTGAAAACAATGCAAAGTGAGTTTTGCACAACACAAATACACAACATGTTCAGATGAGGAAGGCTACAGGCTAATTTCACAAGCAACTTTGAATGACAGAAGCTTCTTCCTAGCTGAGAGCTTCTTTTTCTACATTGTACAGCTCTGCCTGGCTCTCCTGACAGGGGCTTGCCCAGGCCTTCGCTGCAAGACGATGAACCTTAGAGCGGGAAGGGGGTTGTTTCTGGAGGTCTGCCCTGTGCCATCTCGAACTACTCAACTAGAGAAAGAAACAACAAATGTTGGAGAGGTTGTGGAGAAGGGGGAGCCCTGTTGGTGGGAATGCAAGTTGGTACAGCCACTTTGGAAAACAGTGTGGAGGTGCCTCAAAAAATTAAAAATAGAGCTACCCTCTGACCCAGCAATTGCACTCCTGGGTATTTACCCCAAAGACAGATGTAGTGAAAAGAAGGGCCATATGCACCCCAGTGTTCATAGCAGCAATGTCTGAAATAGTCAAACTGTGGAAAGAGCCAAGATGCCCTTCAACAGATGAATGGATAAAGAAGATGTGGTCCATATATACAATGGAATATTACTCAGCCATCAGAAAGGACGAATACCCAACTTTTACATCGACATGGATGGGACTAGAGGAGATTATGCTAAGGGAAATAAGTCAAGCAGAGAGAGTCAATTATCATATGGTTTCACTTATTTGTGGAACATAAGGAATAGCATGGAGGACATTAGGAGAAGGAAGGGAAAAATGAAGGGGGGGAATCGGAAGGAGAGATGAACCATGAGAGACTATGGACTCTGAGAAACAAACAGGGTTTTAGAGGCAAGGGGGGAGGGGGGATTGGTTAGCCCTGTGATGGGTATTAAGGAGGGCACGTACTGCACGGAGCACTGGATGTTATACGAAAACAATGGATCATGGATCACCACATCAAAAACTAATGATGTATTCTATGGTGACTAACATAACATAATAAAAAAAAAAAAAAAGAAGATAGATGCAAAAAAAAAATCAACTAGAGCACAGAATGTGGACATTCTTTGCATCACGAAGCAACACGCCCATTGAAGAACATAACAATAGTTTGTTGCTGCTGTATTCCCAACACTTGTAGCAGTGCCTGGCGCATGGAAGGTGTGCAATAAATATTTGTGAGATTGAATGAACCTGAACGAATAAGCTAATTCCAACCTTCATTTCCTGTGATATGTATCAAACTGTAGAAAATGTCTTGGTTTCTTTTGATTCCATGACACACACCAGCCCAGGCTACTATGTTGAAGAAAGCGTTGGATAATGGCATTACCATGTCACCCATGTCACTGGGGTAAGTGGAAACTTATATAATCAAAAAATACCACAGTTGTAACTGGTCGTCTCCCCCATTTTACTGATAATGATACACAACCCCAGAGAGAAGACACGGTTGCCCATGGCTTTCTTTCTCCCCACTCATGGAACCCCAGCTGTGAACTAGACACTAGACCAAATGCTGGGACTGGCACAGGGGACAAACAAGGTCCCACCCTCACAGAGCTCACTGTCCAGTGAACACAGAGGTTTTCAAGACCTGGTCCTCAAACCAGGCCAGGCATTCCAGGATCCCCTGGAAGCCTTATTATTTTTTTTTTTTAAAGATTTTTTTATTTACTTATTTGAGAGAGAGAATGAGATAGAGAGAGAGAGCATGAGAGGGGGGAGGGTCAGAGGAAGAAGGAGAATCCCCGCTGAGCAGGGAGCCTGATGCGGGACTCGATTCCGGGACTCCAGGATCATGACCTGAGCTGAAGGCAGTCGCTTAACCAACTGAGCCACCCAGGCGCCCTCCCCTGGAAGCCTTATTAAAAGTAGAGAGTATCTATCAATGAATGCCAAACCTAGTGGGTGATGGTGGTCAAGATTACAGGAACTAATACTGTCTAAATATCTCTCTCTACAAGGTACTTATTAATTACAAAGGGTAAAATCACTTTATGGTTGAGAAACCTGGCAAGGACCACCTTAACCAATAACCAACGCTGCCGTTGCCAGGAATGGAGCTAGTCAACTGAAGGGGCCTCCAGACTCGATGCACAGAGAAAGACACATCATCACTCCCGTGGTGTGACTGATTGGCCCAGAGAGCATAAGCCGAATCCAGTCATGAAGAATCAGCAGACACACCCAAATTGAGGGACATGTTGCAGAATCACTGACCTGAACTCTTTAAAAATACTAATGTAAAAAGTAAACAAAGCCTCAGGAACTCTTCCAGATTAAGAGAGGCTAACGAGATATGGCAATGGAATGCAAGGCCTTGGATTTATTTTTTCTATAAAGAATACTGTTGGACCATTGGCAAGATCTGAATAAAGTTTTTAAATTAAACAATTGCATTGATGTTAATTTTCTGGTTTTGATTATTATATTGTGTATTATGAGATAGTCTTAGTTTTTAGGAAGCAAGGATATTTAAGGGTAAAGAGGCATCATGTCTCATGCCTATAACTTTCTCTTTCTCTTAAGTGGTTCAGAAAAAGACTTAAACACACATAGGCAAGTAAGCAAGCTTGCACATGTGTGTGTGTTGAGAGAATGAAAATAGGTCATCTAGGTGAGATTATTCGGGAATTCTTCATATGATTCTTGCATCTTTTCTGTAACTTTTAAATTATGTCACTTTTTAAAAATTTAAATAGAGATACTTGGGCTTTCCCCTGAGAGATTTTGATTCAGTAGACTTGGGATGAGTCTAGGTATTCTTGTTTTTAATAAATACCCAGGTAATTCTGATGCAGCTTGCTTTTAGAAAGGGATCCGGGAAACAGTATGCACTGAGATTTGCCTACAATCACACAGCTATGCAGGGACCAAGCCAAAACCAGGCTATCTCTTCCCTTCCCATCCAGGGTTCCTTCCACCATGTCATAAACTTTCTTAAAGTAAAATTAGACACATGTTTAAGATTATTTCAGCCAATAGGTATCAACAACACATTGCTCTCTCAAGGCTATGTCGTTGAAAATGGCTCCAGCTATGGGAACAGTGGGCAGTGAGTATATTCCAAAGGTAGAAGAGAGAGTGAGGAGCTTCTGATCACCTGGGTCCAGCTCACAGGTCAACCAGCAGTCATGTCCTCACAATTATCTACTCCAACAGGAGGTCAGAGCTCATACCTACACACAGCTAGGTCAGCCACTGCAATGAAAAATATGCACCAAACCAGGGGTCATGGTACCCCCATACGAGCCCATGAGGTCACCATAGCCTGGAACAACAGTTATTTTCCCAGTGAACTGTGGGGTAAACTGGCTGTCTGTGTGCATGCGTGTGTTTGTGTGTGTCTGTGTGAGTGCACCAGAAATTCTTGGATTCGGAAATATCACTAGGTACTACGTCTGTACAAAGAAAGAAGAGCCTACCAAGCACCTTGTCTTGGGCCCCAAATTCTCAAGTTCACATTTCACTATAAAAAAAAGAAGAAGAAGAAGAAGAGATTGGAGTCTCATCAACCGCAGGAGGACTCTGGCTCCATCTACATAAAATATGATTCAAAAATCATTAGAATCTTCAATTCTTAGAATGGAAGGCTCTTTCTGAAAGAACCTGGCCCCAAACCTTACCAATTTTTATAAACAGAGCTGTTCTGGGAATTGATAAATTTTTCAGTCATGGGGTTGAGTAGAAGACGAATGTTCTAATGTCAACCCTGCCCAGTATGATCTCAAATGCAACTTTCCAGAAAGAAACGTAAACTAGCCATTGACAAACTAATAGGATATTTTCTTCATCCTAAAAAAAAAGAATATGATTGTTTTTCAGTTTGGGTTTCCTAACCAGTCCAGCGTGAGTGATTCAAATTCTGTGAAGTCGATTTATGGTCAGTGATGACAAGCGAAGAAGACAATGGTTATTTGAAGAAGTAGAAAAACACAAGAGATTTCCCTTGGGAAAAAGGGAAAAAGATGACCTGATAGGGAGTTTTTATTTCCCCATGGTGCCTGCTCATGTACCTTTTAAAGACCAGAGGAGGAAGAAGAGCAGCTTCCCATCACCTAGTCTATGGGAATGGGTAGGAGATATGGGGCACCTGCCATTGGTCTGGGAGGTCAAGAAATGCAGACTTCTGGTGTGGGGGTGGGGGCTGTGCAACCACAAGCATGGTTCTTCTGCTTCATCCCATTTCTCTGATCCAAATAACCTCCAGTCCAGGGAAAGAGCAAAGGAATAAGCACAGAAACTTGTTTAAATGACTGAGTTATAGGGGCGCCTGGGTGGCTCAGACAGTTGGGCATCTGACTTTCCATTCTGACTCAGGTCATGGTCTCAGGGTCGTGGGATCAAGCCCCCACGTTGGGCTCCATGCTCAGCGCAGAGTGTGCTTGAGATTCTTTCCCCACCCCCTGCTCCTCCCCCCACTCTTTTGCTCTCTCGTTCTCTCTTTCTCAAATAAATAAATAAATAAATAAATAAATAAAATATTTTAAAAATAAAAAACATTTTAAAAAAATGACTGAGTTATAACTTTAATTGAGAAAAACCTCAGCTTGTAGTGTGAGCATTACAGAAAGTGCAGGAACTAAGGTCTTGGCAGGAGCTGATGGACAAACGCAGCGATCGCTGCAGAAGGACTGAGTGAAAATACCCCAATCTGGAGTGACCTCCCGCTGCACCCAGTGAGGACTGGGGACCCTGCACGGATATCTGACCTGACTTTCGGGACCTTGGACATCAGTGTGAAGATGGCCACTCTAAGATGCACACCCTAAAGCCCGGCATGAAATCACTGCTATTATTCTTGTTTTCAAAGGGAAAATTCCCTCTCTTGGGTGCAGATCTTTGCCAAATTGCTTAGTTACCAAGTGTGTGTTTGCAGTTGTATTTACAAACTCAGTCCTTCCCTTCCCTTCCCTGTTTTAATCACCAGAAACCCTGTTGGTTGACTGCCCGGGCCTGGCTTTGATATCAGGCTGCCAGAGGCACACACAGTCATCAGGAGGCAATCCTGAAAAAGAGCTGCACTGGGAGGGCTGTTCCTCTCCTGCAAGCCACCGTCTCCTTCCACAGGCCAGTTAACTTCTCTCAAACTGTGCTCCATCTCCTCACTCCCTCCATCCTGCCAACAGACTCCTACTGAGCACCTACTATGTAGCAGACACTCTGCCATGCACTTGGGGACACCTAGACAACGTGGAGCGAGTTCTTGCTGCACATGAGGCTTGGTTCCAGTGACTTGACATATCTTAATTTACTTAATCCTCACAATTATCCTATAGAGGAGGTATTAATGCTTCTATTTCACAGAAGAGACAATGGAAGCACAGAGTACTTTAGTAACATGACCAATGTCACACTGCTTCCAAGTGTTGGAGGCAAGATTTGACCCAGGAATGCTGATTGCAGGGCTCAAACTCCCCACCATTCCCTGTAATGAGAGCTCGCAGTCCAGTAGTAGACCACTCTGTTGATGCCCAGTGCAGGGCAGCATTCGAGGTGCCATCCTAGAGATGGACACAGGGAACCGCGGGGCACAGGGTCCAACTTCACCTGCGATCCACTGCATGGAAGAAACCATGTTTCCAGTTTGTGTCACTAGCCTGTGAGACCCAGAACCATCACGGCAGCATCTCAGACGTGCCCCAGGGCTCCAGACCAGCTTATGGAATAAAGTGGTGAGTGCATGAGAAAATGGCCTCCACTCTGTGCTGTGTGGACCTCAGCACTCATTTGGCCACTCCCTTTGTGAGTTGCTGCAGCAGGGGCACATGCCATCTAGAAGAAATGCCTTAAAGGCCACAGCCCCAGACACCCCATTGCCCCCAATGAGATGTCTGGCTCCCTGTTAGGTGGCTCTGAGGGGTCCCGGGAGTCAGAGTTGGGAGCAGCACGAGAGGCTGGTGGGGATGCTCAGGGTCACAAGGCTCCAAAAAAACAAACAGAAAGGGGTGGAGATTAAATAAAATAAAAATAAAACAAATTCTTGATTTAGCTAAAGGTCAATGCCATCTGCAGTCCTCTGAGACTCTTCTAATTTTGTTAGCTTGTCTTGTTTTAATCTCATTTAATCATTTATTTTCAGACTGCCTGCCTGGGGCTATACAATTCTATCTACAGAGTCAGGAATTACAGAATTTCCAAGTTAGAAAGGATAGTTGAGATCACTCAGTACAGCTCTCCCATTTTACAGATGCTGACACGAAAGCCCAAGGAGGTTTGGTGACAAGTTCAAGGTCGCTCTTCTACCAGTATAGAGCAGGAATTAAAATATCTCTGCTGTCTTGCAGTCTAAACAGACTTCTATTTCCCAAACACTCAGGAATCCGTTACCTAATGTCATGGCTATTTCTGTAGTAAACGTAAGATGCCCAGAGACAAATTTTTGAAAATTCTACACTTGGTTCAGTAGTTTTAATCAAAATGTCCCATTCTCTTCTGTCTTCCTAGCAATGATTTTTCTATTTGCTTCTGTGACTCTTCCACCCTTGGATATTTTTTACTGCCTTTTATTATCATTCTATCATAAAATAATCCCATCTGTTTCTAAATGTGTTTATTTTCTCTGACAGCGTCTATGGCCAGCCATCCTGTGGCTGGATGGTCCCACAGTGCCACCTCCGGACTGCAGCAGGGGGCATCAACTTTCATAGTGATTTGAATAAAGAGCAGAGTCGGCAGGAAAATAATTATGATTATACATTCTTTATTAACCTCTCTTGCCCATTGCTAAGAATAATGTTGAAATAAAATTGTCTGGGTTAAGAAGTTGCTTGCGAGTGAATGCGTGGCATTACCCTTTTGAAGGCCTCTCTCCCAGCATTCACAGACGCATGGGATTGTCCACCTCTGTGACTACTCATGAATAATATGGCAAGGCAAGTGCAGTGCAACTAAGAAGAGATCTGAGGACATGAAGATGTGAAGCCTCCTTTATCTGGCCCCACAGCCAACAACTCCAAAGGAAGTTGGTCCCTCACTGTAGCTCTACTTTAAGAGGGACAGAAAGAGCCTCTAGTCAGGGGTCCAGAAAAAGAGTTCCAGAGACCTTGTGATTGGCTTCAAATGACTGTGTCTGTATATTTTTAATACACATTTCAAAGATATATGTGACCCCCAAATATTTTTAAGTCAACTGCAGGAGAAGATGGGAAACCATGGAAGGATTTTTAAGGACAAGTATAGCCTGATTGTGTTTTTCAGATCTCTCTAGCGACAGGGCATAGTCCCCAGGGGAGGATGGCTGGAGGCAGGAGACTGGCGGGAAGGGTAAGGAGAGGGTCGAGGCACGGGAGGGCGAGCACCCAGCCACACACGGCCTGTGGAACCATGAGATTTGGGGGACTATGGCTGGATGTGGGGTGTGGGGGACAAAGAGGAACCCGGCATGATCCCCTGGATTTCTAGCCTGGGCAAGGCACAGGACAGTGTCACCAGATGAAGCCGGACTACAGCAGGAGGAGAAACAATTTTGAAGCCAAGATGATCAATTCCGATTCAAACACTTTGTACTTCAGTTTCCTGTGGGGAAAGATGCTCGGAGATGGTTTAAAATGCACCCAGTGCTTGGGGGGGGGGGCGGTGATCAGGCCCATAGCCAGAAAATGCCATTCACATTTATTTAGGTACCAGTTAAATGACAATGGTAAATAAGATCGTCTAGGGAGGAACTGCAGCAGGAGACCAGAGATAGTGGGAGACCAAAGTCAGTGACACCCCAACATTTGAAGAACAGGCAGAAGAGGGGGTCACGGAAGACAGATGGGAGGAAATGGCCGAGGAGGCTGAGGGAAGATCACTAGGGTGTGAAGGACTTCGGTCCGGTAAGACAAGGAATGGAAACTGTTCGTTGGATTTTTCAAGTAGAAAGTCACAGGTTAGCTCATCTGGAGTGCTTCCACACTCTTGAACCATGGAAGAAAAATGGTTGTGGCTTTTCCAATGTCTGAAAGGTAATGAAGAAGAAGCAGTGAGTGTCTTGGTCCATTCTGGCGGCTGTAACAAAATACCACAGACGTGGTGGTTTATACACAACAGAAATTTCCCTCTCACAGCTCTGGAGGCTGAAAGTCCAAGATCAAGGCCCAGACAGGTCTGGCATCCACAGAGAGCCCACTTCCAGATTGTAGGTGGCCCCACGTGGCAGAAGTGGGAGGGGACTCTGGGGCCTCTCGTCTAAGGATGCTAATCCCACTCCTAAGGCTCTGCCTAAGCACCTCCCACAGGCCCCCCTCCTAATACTGTCACCCTGGGGCTTAGGTTTCAACCCATGAATGGGGGGGGACACAAACATTCAGACCACAGCAGGAAGCACACAGGATCAGGCCGAGAATGTGAGGTAAAAGGAGAGAGGGAGAGTGGTAGCTAGAGATGGTGCCAGGGAGATATTTTGGGTCCCCTTTCCAAACGGAGACGGAAGTGAGTTTGAACCTGTTGGGGGGGGCAGTGAAAAGCCAGTGAGGGGGCACACGTGGGCAAGAGGATGAAGCCTGAAGACAGAGGCCTCTGAGGAGACAGCGATGTTTGTAGTGGTGGTCCCTTTCCTTTTGCTTTGTTCTTGTGTATACATGTAAAGTATGCAATTTGATTTGATTTATGTATATACTGTGAAGTAAACACTACAACCAAGCTAATTAACACATCCAACACCACACATAGTTACCGTGTGTGCACATGTGTGTGCATGTGCACGTGAGTGTGTGTGTGTGTGAAGGGAGAACATTAGGATCTACCCTCTCAGCAAATTTCAAGTGTACAGGACGCTACTGTCACCTCCAGTCACCACACTACACCTGAGACCTCCAGAAGGTCATCTTGCTGAAGAACCAAAACTTTGTACCCCTTGACCAACATCTCCCATGTCCCCCCCGCCCCAGTCTGGGTAACCACCACTCTACTCTCCACTTCTCTAAGTTCGGCCTGCTCAGATTCCACATGCAGGTGAGATCATACAGTACTTGTCTTTCTGTGTCTGGCTTATTTCACTTAGCATAGTGTCCTCCAGGTCTATCCATGTTGTCACAACTAGCAAGATTTCCATCTTTTCTCAGGCTGAATAATATTTCCTTGTATGTACATACCACCCCTTTATCTATGCATCTGTCAATGGACACTTGGGTTGTTTCCATATCTTGGTTACAGGGAAGACCACAGCAATGAACACAGGAGGGCAGCTATCTCTTTGAGATCCTGATCAATTCTTTTGGATAAGTACCCCCATGTAGGATTACTGGATCAGACAGTATTTCTGTTTTTAATTTTTTGAAGAACCTCCATACTGTTGTCATGATGGTTGTACCAACTTACATTCCCACCAACAGTGTGCAAGAGCTCCGATTTCTCTATGTCCTGACCAACACTTAATTTTTGTTTTTTTAATAGCAGCCATCCTGATGGGAGTGAGACTGTTATGAACCCAAGTTCAGTTGCCCGTCACTCAGAAGGCCACTACTCAAGAGATGAGTTTCAACTGGAAAGGAATATGAGCTTTATTTGGGAGTCCAGGCACCTGGGGAGAAAGCAGACTCCTGTCCAAAAGCCAACTCTGAGTTTCTGCCTGGCCCAAGGATTTTTAAAAAGGGTTTAATTGGTTAAGGGAGTGCGGTGGGCTGTGGCATTTCTTGACTACACGCAGACTGATGATGCCAGCTACTGAGTTATCTCAGTGCTCAGAGGTTGTGCAAGAAGTTCTGGTTCCTTGGTGCTCGGGGGAGTGGGGAGTTGTGCAAGGAGGTCTGGTTCCTTGGTACCAGAGGTTGTGCAAGAGCCCTCTGTTCTTCCTGCTAAGGAGAGCAAGGTCTAGAGATGCGCAAAGGGAGGTCAGTAAAGTCATTTGTTGTGACCTTAAGAAAGAAAAACATTTTGCTAACAGATTGCTGGGCTGATCAGAAAGCCGAGGTGGCTTCAAATAGACTTGCTGGCCTTTGTGGCCTGGAACGTTCTGGCCCTTCATTCCCCAAGGCTAGTGGTCTGCAGATCTCAAAGAAAGTCAATCCCTTCTATTACAGCTCAAGGG